>NC_056527.1:28879540-28945210 GCF_019175285.1 Sceloporus undulatus | reverse complement strand
GTGCTTGCTCAGGTGGCTTCACAGCGGCCTCCTGGTGGCTTGGGGCATGTGTTGTGTATATGGCAGTGATGGTGAACCTTTTACAGACGGAGTGCCCAAATTGCAACCCAGTCCCCACTTATTTATTGCCAAGTGCCACGGCCCTCTGGCTTTCTAGTAAGAAACTCTGGCAAACTCTGTGCTAGGGCAACAGCATGTGTGCCCACAGAGAGGGCTCTGAGTGCCACCTCTGGCACGTGTGCCATAGGTTCGCCATCACTGGTATATGGCATGCCCCCAAGCTGCTGAGATGCCGGCTCTTTTTCCCAGTCTGTTCAGCCCCTCACTCTCATACCAAGGCAATTATCACTGTACATATAGGGCATTTTGAGTGGACTGTAAAACTCTAAGTCCATTTTTAATTCAAATTCTCTACACCATTTCTCAGGAAATTGATGGCTCTTCCTATTTTGCTGCTTCTGTGTGCCTTCAAGTCATCACTGATTTATGGCAACCCTAAGGCGAATCTATCATGAAGGTTTCTTGGAGGGCTACATGACTCCCACCTGTGGATTAATGTAAGTCCCCTTGATTGTTTTTCAGAGGAGGTTTACCCTTACAGAAAACCCTCTGTTACATACTTTACTTTATTAAAACAAACCAATAGCAAGAGGCTATTTGCTAAGACACAAGGGTGCTTCATATCAGCTATCCCAAGTCCATTCTTTCAGGGTCATCTTGTCTGGGTCTCCCATCTGATTGCCTGACTCCCTCAAAGTCCCCCTTGGCTCACAAGTCTCTTGGGTGTCCTCCCAAGTCAGTCAGCCAAGAAAAGTCTCAGCCCAAATGTTACCCAAGTCCTTTTTCAGTACTCTTAATCCCTGTCAGGTCAAAAGGAGATACTTGTAGCCCTTATTCTGTCTTGCAGCTTCTACCACCTCTCAGAGCTATTCAGTGGGCTTCTACTGGCCTCCTTGCCACATCCTATAACAGAGGCTTTAGCTGAGGATAGCAGTTTCTCCTTCCCTTCTGAGGCATACAGCTGGGAACAGGCAAGGCAGTGCCTCTGGTAAGTTCCCGTTGTGCACTGCCACAGTTCACTAGCATGGCTGCTTAGGGTGTTAGAGATGCCGCTTTGTCATCATAAAATTATACACTGTAGCCACTGATGCAGGATCCCTGCCATTAATTTAAAACAATTTAAATAAAATGCCAGCAATTAAAAGTTTTTCTGCAATGGCCAGTTAACACGAAAAGGCCTGGTCAACAGAGGGGTCTTTACCGACTGGCAAAGAGGAGGCCAAGATAGTCTTCTTTATTTGCAGCACCTCTCATTTTCCTTTAGGTGATGGATGTGCATTCATTTTCTCATGGACACATTCTGTGTATTCCTCACTGTGTTCTACGTTTCAGGATATTAGGTGTCTTATAGGGATAAATCCCGAAAGGCTGATATTGGAATGAACCCATATTGCAGTAACTGCACTCGTGAATAAAACTAATATATTCCAGTTGCAAGGCCAATGCAGAAACAACAATCATAAAAGAATGTCAGAAAGTATAAATTAAATGGGCTCATAATATGAATTGTAGCATATGTGACTATAATAACAAAGGACCTTGAGACAAAGTGATAGTGAATTCAAACTAAGATTTTTCCATTCACACAGCATGCTAAGTTTACATATGTGTTTCTGATCAGGCAAAACTCCTAAAAACTTGAAAACATGAAAGCTCAAATATTTTTTTCAACATAAGAAAAAACAAAATAAAACCACAGGATGTATTTAGTTTATAGATTTTAAGATTGTTTCTTCTGTTAATGAACTTTTCAAAGAAATTGGTTGTTTTTCCCTTGGCTATGTTCATTATTGCATTCATCACAGACTGTGTCACCCAAGGGCTGCATTTATAGCTTAACAAATTATTTCTACAATAAACCTTTTCCTTTCAGCATATGGAAATGCTGCCTGAAATAAATGCATGCTGGGAGCCACTCCAGAGCCAGGTCAGTCAGACAAGGAAGATGATTCTGGTGATAGGATGAGAAAAACATGAAAACAAAGACTCAGCCATTTCAATAAGGTTCAGGCTGCTTGGTTCAGAGGTGGCATACTCTTAATGGGGATTTCATTAAACTGCCCTTAAAGTGATTACATTGATTTTCTAAATCTCCACTACTTGTCATGCAAGTGAGGCATCCACTGTTAGATTAAGAGAAGGATGTGAAGCATATGAGAAATTCAAAGGTATGTGATGCTTACAGGAACACTCCCAGGAGCATGAGGGGGGGTAGGTCCAAATGCAAAACTGGAGGTTTGGGGCAATAGAACTGTGGACTTACTTCAAGTTTGATGTTCTTTTTATTTGTTGTCAGGTTAATTTTAACTCATGGTGATCCTATGAATCAGAAACTTCAAAGTTCCCTGGTCATCAACTGTCCTACTCAGCTCTTACAAATTCAGGACTATGGCCTCCTTGATTGAATCAATTCACCCGTAATGTGGCCTCCCTCTTTTCTTACTGCCTTCCACTTTATCAACATTATAAAGTGGTGCATAAATGAAGCTGTTATTGCTATTGCTACCAACATTATAGCCTTTGCCAATGACTCCAGTTTCAAGAAATATATCCAAAGTAAGACAGCAGCAGTTTAGTAATCTTCACTTCTAGTGAGAGTTCAAGCTTGATTTGCTCTAAGATGCCTTCATTTCTTTCTAACAGGCCATGGTAGTTCTACAACTCTTCTTCAGCACCACATTTCAAATTCATTGATTTCCTTCCTGTCAGCTTTCTTCACTGTCCAGCTTTCACAACCATACATAGAAATCAGAAATACATCAGAATGGCCTGGATAATTCCGACAGGTATTTAATGATATGTCTTTACACTTGACGATTTTATCAAGTTTCTTCATGGCTGCCCATCCAAGTTTTATTCTTCTTCTGATTTGTTGACTGCAGTTTTATTTTGGTTAATCACTGAACCAGGGTACAGTGGTACCTCGGGATACGAAATACCCAGGTTACGAAATTTTCGGGATACGAAAAAATCCCATAGGGAATTATTGTTTCGAGTTACGAATGTTTTTTCGGGTTACGAAAAAACTTTTGGTGCTTTTTTCGGCTTTTTCGCACGGAATTGCGGCTTTTCCCCATTAGCGCCTATGGCAATTCGGCTTACGAAGGCTTTTCGGGTTACGAAAGCGGCCGCGTTACGAATTAATTTCGTAACCCGAGGCACCACTGTATAAGGATTTAAAAAACTAATTCAAGGTCTTTGTTATCCATTTTAAAGTTATATAAATCATCTGTGCTCATTATTTTTGTCTTCTTAATATTCAGCTGTAACCCCACTTTTGCACTTTCTTCCTTACTTTTCTTCCTCACTTTAGTCATTCCAAGTGTTTGCTATTTTCAGCAATACATTGTTATCTATGTATCTTACATTGTTGATGTTCCTTCCTTCAATTTTCACATCTGCTTTCTGTGTTTCTAGTCCTGCTTTCCCTATGAATGCACAAGAAGGCAAGTATCTAAACTTAGCTGATCAGCACAAGCCTCAGGGAAAGGCAATGGCAAATCTCCTCTGAACAAATATTGCCAAGAAAACCCCATGATAGAGTTACCTTATGGTTGCTATAAGTTGGAAATGACTTGAAGGCACACAACAACAAGAAGTCAGTGCAGAGAGGAAATAATTTGCCTTTGAAACCTCAATTGCTTCCATAATGTATCTTTTCTTATCACATATTTCTGTTTATGAACTGATATTTTGGAAGGAAAAATATCATTTCTGGGACAGTGACATGCCTGCCAAAATCCATACAAACAGAAGGTGCAGAAGGAGTGGAAATACATCTCCACTTGCAGTGGCATCACTGAGGAGGTGCAGGGAGTTCAGCCCACACACTGGGTGATACCCAGAAGAGGGATGACATCCAGTTGGGTCCTCCTCTTCCTTCAGAGCAGGAAAGGTAAATGCATGTCTTTGCTGGCTGCTCTGACCCTGGGCTTCCTTCCAGGGGAGAAAGCCTGGGGCCAGAGGAACAGGAAAGGCATATGTGTGCCCTTGCCAGCCACTCTGGCCTTGGGCTTCCTCCCAGAGGAGAAAGCCCAGGACTGGAGGAGCAGGAGGGGCACACATGTAGCAAAGCCTGGAGGGCCAGTGTGTCCTTTTGGCTGCCCTGCCCACTCACCCCCCAACCAGGCATGGGGACGCCACTGCTAAAATGATCTGTAGTCCTAGCTACAATCAGTGCCAGATGGTGGCTGCCATCTTTTCTGACTCTTAGCCTGGGCTTCAAAGGAACATATAAAATGCTGAAACCTATACCCGAGATATGTTTAGCATACTTAACAGCTTTGGAGGGCTTTCTCCCAGTCCTACCTCACCAAAGGTGCAACTGGTGATAGAGATGTCCTTCTTGGTGGCTGATCTAGGCTGTGGAATTCCTTCCATGGATGCTAGTTGCTATTTCTAACTGCGGGTAAAGGCCATTTTATTTAGATGCTGGCAATTAATCTGTTGTTGCAATTGTTGTTGTTAACTGTCATCAAGTCATGAATGAGAGACCTGCAAGTTAACCCTGTCATCGGCAACCTTGCTCAGGTCTTGCAGACAGAGGGCTGCGGCTTCCTTGAATGAGTCTAGCCATCTGGAACATGCTCTTCCTCTTCCCTCCTTCCTGCTACCCTACATTATCATCTTTTTTTAGTGAGTAATATCTTCTCATGAGATGGCCAAAGTACAATAGCTTCAGTTTAGTCATTTTGGCTTCTAGGAAGAGTTCTGGCTTAAATTGCTCTCAGACTAATTTATTTATCTTCTTTAGCTGTCCATGGTATCTGCTGAACTCTTCTCTAGCACCACATTTTGAATGAGTTGATTTTCTTCCTATCAGCTTTCTTGACTGTCCAGCTTTCACAACCATACACAGAAATGGGAAATATGATGACATGGACAAGCTTAATATTCAATGTTGTATCTTTACAGTTCAGAATCTTGTCTAATTTCTTCAGAGCTGCCCTTCTAAGTCCCAGTCTTCTTCTGATTTTTTGACTGCAGTCTCCATTCTGGTTAATGACTGAGCCAAAGCATGAAAAATCTTGAACTATTTCAGTGTCTTCATATCTACTTTAAAGTTATGTAAATCATTTGTGGTCATAAATGATTTACATCTTGGCGTGTTTTAATTGATTATTTTATGTAGTATGGGTTGTGTAATTGTATCATTTGATTTTATCAGTTGCAATCCCGCCTCGATCTTCAGGGAGAGGCGGGAAATATAAATAAATTTTATTATTATTATTATTACAATTTTTGTTTTCTTAATGTTCACTTGTAAACCTGTCTTTGAACTTCCTTCTTTGACTTTCTTCAGTAATCATTCCAGGTCTTCACTATTTTCCATGAGAGGTATGGTGTTGTAATAGGTCTTTTAATGGTGTATGTGGGAAGGGAGTGTATCCTATACAAATACTATGTTGTTGTTGTTATGTTGGCTGTACTTTCAAATCAGCTCTGCTTAAGGTGACCCTCTGCTAGAGTTTTCTTGTCGAGATTTATTCCAAGGAGGTTTACCATTTCCTTTCCTCATAGGCTGAAAAACTGTGACTTATCCAAGGTCACCCAGTAGGTGTCCATGGCTGAGTGGGAATTCATACCCTCGACTCCTGGAGTCCTAGTCCAACACTGAAATCACCACATTAAAATCTTGAAATTATTTTACACTGTTGTAAGTTAGTATTGTTTTTAACTGAATTATAGAATAATAGGTCTTGTTCCCACTATGATTTAAAGTGAATTGCTGATCGGATTATATGACTGTTTGAAACCAGTGCCAATCCTACTGTGATCAGTTTCAATTATGATGAAGCGAGGCAAACAAAACAAAACAAAAAGGGTCTTTCCTGACACTAGTTCTGTGGTGGTTCTTTTGAAAAGAATCGATTCCAAAGTATGTTCAACAAGTCGGAACAACAGATCTAAATTGCATCATTCTGAAAGGAAGGAAGTAATGACAGAGGGGTGTTTACCATCCCTCCTCAGTTTTTGGTAGATCCACCATCCCCCTCCCCCTGTGTGCTGCCTTTGTGCTTATGGTGTGACCTATGGGTGCATGATTTTTTTAAAAAAGGAAAAATATAATTGATAGAAGATTTGATTAATTGATTTTGCAACTACTTGCAGTCAGTGAGGCCAGTAGTTGCAAAACCAATGAATCAAATCTTCTATCAATTTTTTAAAAAAAAAGATTGATAGAAGATTTGATTCATTGATTTTTTAAAAATTGATAGAAGATTTGATTCATTGGTTTTGCAGCTACTTGCAATTACCCTGGCAATCCGACAAGTAGTTGCAAAGCCAATGAATTGAATCTTCTATCAACTTCGTTCCCAAGCCAGGCTGCCACTTACATCACTGATGATGCACAGATGGTTGACATGCATTTTGAAGTGGTGCAAGTAGTGGGGATGACAATCGTGCCAAAAAAGAATCAATTACAAGGGGATAATGAAAAGATCCACTTTCATAGTGGGAATGACGGACCTTTTGGGATTGATTTACAAACATAGAACGAAGGCGAATCGCAAACCATTTAAATGTAAGTGGGAATAGGCCAAAGAGTTGAAAGAGACCTCAAGGGCCATCCAGTCTAACTTCCTGCCATGCAGAACACACAATCAAAGCATCCCTGAAATATGACTATTCAGCAGAATGAGACCTGGTGGCATAGTGGTTAAATCCCTATACTGCAGCCACTCACTCACAAACCATAAGGCTGCAAGTTCAATACCAGCAAAAGGGCTCAAGCTCGACTCAGCCTTGCATCCTTCCATAGGTCGCTAAAATGAGTACCCAGATTGTTGGGGGCAATTAGCTTACACACTGTAAACCCCTTAGGGAGTGCTTAAGTACACTGATAAGCGGAATAGAAATGTACTTCCTATTGCTATTGCTCTGTTTAAAAACCTCCAACACTCCAAGGCAGCTTAATCTACTGTGGAACAGCTCTTACTTTCAGGAAGTTTTCACTAATGTTGTGATAGAATCTATTTTCTTGTATTTTCATTCCATTGCTTTGAATCCTGTTCTCTGGAGCTATAGAAAACAACTTGTTTCAGTATGATATCCCTTCAAATGCATAGAGAGAGCTTGTAGCACCTTTGAGACTAATTGAAAGAAAGAAATTGGCAGTATGAGATTTCGTAGACTTCAGGCTACTTCCTCTGATGCATTAGGAGACTGAAGTCTATGGAAGCCAATTTCTTTCTTTCAGTTAGTCCCAAGGTGCTACAAGATCTCTCTGCGTACCAATTCTACAGACTAACATGGCTATATCGTTGAATCCCTTCAAATAGCTAAACAGGGCTATCATATCACCTCTTAACCATCTCCTCTTCAGGCTAAACACACCCAGCTCCCTAAACCACTTCTCATATGGAATGGTTTCCAGACCTTTCACCATTTTGGTCACCCTCCTCTGAACACGCTCCAGCTTGTCAACATCCTTTTTGAATTATGGTGCCCAGAACTGGACACAGTATTTCAGATGAGGCCTGACCAAAGCAAAATAGAGTGGTACTGTTACTTTCTTTGATCTAGACACTGTACTCCTACTGATGCAGCCTAGAATTGTACTGAGGTTTTTAGTCAGTTTATTTTTTCAAAAAAATATTTTTCATTATAATTTTCATGTTCAGCTTGTTTTATGTTGTGTTGTGAGCCACTTTGGGTTTCATGCTGAGAGAAAGGCAAGTAATAAAATAAAATAGGCTACCATTTCTTCCCAGTTAACATTGTTTCATTCTTTACCTTGGCAGCTGCTTCCACCATCTGTTTTCTGCTGCATTCTCAGTAAATTTACTTCAACTCGTAACCATGCAAATAGTTTAGAAATGAGAGTACAGATTTCAAGAATGACTGCTCATGATACAAAGATAGCAAGGTATGGCACAATATACTCCCTTGAAATTCTTTGGGGAGAAGCAAAAGTCACATCTAGGCCAAGAGTATCCTCTTCTCATTCAGGGGCTCTCCCAGCAACATAGGAAGAGTAGATCCATGATACAAGAGTGTCAACTTTGCAATTTTGGTTGCAAAAGATAGACAGATGTGTTTTATAAAACATATCCTGCATTCTACTAGAAACTGCACTGACTTTCTCTGAGCAATTATAAAATTTTACCTTTCATTATATGAATAGCACAGCACATTAATTTCCTCTCTTTCGAGTATTCTTTCATTAGAGCCTTGACCTTTGTACAGAGGAGCCCAACTTTTTATTTGCCTTGCCTTGCACTGTATACTAGCCATTTGGGGCATGAACAAAGGTCTGAGGGCAATTTCCCCTTTACTCTTGCTGTTAATCAGTTGTTTTCTCTATGTGCCACTATTGGTAAATGTTGCGTGCATAGCCATTTCAACCATCTTTTAAAAAGCCTCCATTCCTGTTGTGAATTCACAGCACATTACTCTCTTAGATTTCAGAGACTGGAACTTCCTTGTTTGTCTTCCTAAACCTCATGTTATGGTGTCATGCCCTTGCACATTGCTGTTTCCCTATGGTATAATGCCTACCCTTCCTTCACAGAGGTGAAATAATAATCCATACTCCTTAGAAGAATTGCCCTCTAAATAAGTGTGTGCTGTGTAGGTTCATTCTTTAGCCTCTTTATGGGCAAACCTGTGTTCTTTATTTAATGTTACAATTAAGTGGCCAGTGTGTATCTGTAATTCTGTATCCGTATCTCTCTCTCTCCTCCCCTCTCTCTACAGGATGCAAAGTTTGAACATTTTTACAAGGCACACTGAGTTAATGCCAAAGTAGATGTGACACTGATGATGATTTTCTTCATACCAATGAAACTCTGCCTTCCCCATGGAAATAGGTAATTTTCTGGGCATCACTCAAGGTTGGAAGCTCCAAGGTCAATGGGGTAGTGAATCTGCTCCCAGTTTTGAAGAACTATTCAAAGGTGCATCTGTACTGTTGAAATAATGCAGTTTGACACCACTTTAAGTACTGTAGTTTTTAAAGTGCTTTAAGTCCTTATGGAATCCTGGAAGTTGCCATTTTACAAGGTCTTTAGACTTCTCTGCCTCTGCTGATGCCTCACAAAACTATAAATCCCTGCATTCTGTAGAATGGAGCCATGTCAACTAAAGTGATGTCAAGCAGCATTATTTCTACGATGTAGATGTACCCCAAATTAATGAACCCTGCAGTCAAATTTGGTTTAGCACCTTGGTTTAGCTACTTTAAAGTTCAAACTAAATGGGCGAATGCCTCCCCTTTCAGCCTCAGATATTCTCTTTCCCCATGATACTAATCAGATTTCCCCATGGATAATGTTTTCAGAACAAAGCATGTGCATGTTATTTGCATTCACATAATGAATGGTGTTTGTTGGTTGACTGTTGGCAAAAATAATACTAATCTGAATCTATGATATATACACTGATAATGATCTTTGAAGAGTTATTAAAATACAATTGCTCTATGAAGATGTCTTCATAAGTGAGGACAAATACCACAGTTTTCTCTCCACTGTAGAGAAAACAAACATTTCTGCATCGTTTTTGCCCTGAATTCATGCCTGCTGTGGTATTTGGGAAAATTATTCTGGGCAGAAAAACACATCGGATATTTGTGTGTGTGAGAGAGAAAATTGTGGGATATTGCATATATATATATATGAATTGTGGGACTTTGCTGTTTTCCACCAGAAATCTTAAACAACAAACATGTTTTACAACAAAAATAATATTTTATCACACAAATCATTTACAGCAGAAACCTTATGCAAAAAACAGCTGCTTTCTACAACAAAACCATGTGGTCAATTTTTTGAGCAAGATTGTTGGTATTTTGCAAGATTTTGTGTGTAATATTTTTAATATGCTAGATTTCTAAATTTAGGGGTAGAAGACAGGAAATTTGTGCTCCCAAAAAATCATGTGGCTCTCTGGAAACCATTTTCTTTTGTGCGAACCAAAACAGTTCTCAAATGGGGAAAAAAACCCTCATATATTTCTTACAAAATAATTTCCTGAAACACTTCAGGATATGTGAATACTGAACAAAACCTATATAAAAATTTCACCACTGCATTATTCTTCTCAAGAGTGTTACCCAAGTATGAAGAAAACCCATTTTTCAGCAAAGAAATGAATAATGATGAATATGAATTCCATTTATACTTCTGAGTCAACGATTTGTAAAGCTGAAATAGTCAACAGCCCAGTTCAGTTGACCAAGAGAATATATGCAGACACATGGGACAATCTTGGGTAAATCCATTTACCCAGATCAAGAGATGAAATTCAAGGCTGAGAAGAGCAAGTGGAAGCTTTTCTTGCCATACAACTAAATCACATGAAGGAGAAGGCAAAGGATCAATGCTTTGATGCCAGGTTCACAACTAGGGATGTGAATTCTCAATTTCATTGATTTACTCTGCAAACTATTTGCATTTCTCATCCTTGTTTTTTATTTGGCTTCAAGACCTTGTGCTTTCTTCCCACACTGAAATTTGCACACTTTAAACACATTTTCCTAATTTGCATATTTATATATACAGTGTACTGAATTTATTCAAATTTTCTCCATTGACTGATTTGTAATTTTTCCTGATTATATATATTTATCCATTCATAGTTTGAAATATGCACATTGCTTTATGTGTACTTTATTTCTTAGAAATGTGCAAATGTTCAAGACAAGGTGTGCATTCTCTTATACCAAGTTGGAAGAGATGTGAAAGTGCATTTCATCAAGACTGTTAAATTGAACCAAATCTCTTTCCATTCTTAGCCCAAGTATGAACTGATGCTCTATCCTCCATGCCTGCTACAGTGCCCTCAGAGTGGAATTTTAGCACTACCACAGCCCTATAATCTAATTTAGGCAGAAGGTAAAATATTTTCTCTTTCAGGACAGGAGTGGCTGATGAATCTTTTCCAATGGAGTAGGCAAATCCACTCTTGACTTATGTCTGCTCCAATGGCAGTTGCTCCAAGTTGTATGGAAGCTCTCCTGGGGCCTTTTCACAATACACAGCTATAGCACTGTGATTCCACCTTAACTGGCATGGCAACATCTCATGGCATCCTAGGCATTTATGGTGTAGGGAAGAGCATTTAGAATTCTCATCTGGAGTGCTCCAGTGCTTGACCAACTAGAAACCACAGGATGGAACCTCAGCAGTTAAAGTGGAATAATAGTGCTATAATTGTAGTGTGAATAGACTCCTGATGTAAAATTTCTGAAAGAAGAGGGTATAACACTGGGAGTGCCCCCATAAAACTCAGAGTAGACTATTCCTTGCCTAAGAAAACCCTATGAAATTAATGGGGTCACCATAAGTCAACAGGTCAGTTGAAGACACATATACACAGAGAGAGCTGTGGGCACAGTGTCCATAAAACCAAAAGTTGATGTGCATACCTTTTGTAGCAACAGATGCAAGTCTGCCCCTAGAGTAGAAATCTGAATGTTTCCCAAATGCAAAGCATTACCAACTATGGGGTGGAAAAGGGATGTAGACCCACACGTGACTATTCCAAGCACTAATCACATGATTCAGCTGCAGTGCTCTGGGTAAGGTATTTGCTTTGAATGTGGAAAGTCCCAACTCCAACCCCAGTAGCTAAAGATATGAACAAACTTATCCCTGCTTGAAATCTTGTAGAGCCACTGCATTTGGATCTAGATTTTAGAAACAGTGGTAATATTCTAACTAGGCAGAAAAATGGCAACCCTTGTTAAAGTTCCCTCCATAATTTTTGTACACTTGCTAATAGCAAATTTAGTTGAACACTAAGTTTAAGAGCATGCAGTCTAATTAAAGATTTTACAGAAAGGGAACCCAAAGAAATAATGATCAAATATGTGTGGGGAAATGAAAGTCATTAAAACTGATTGCCATGATTTTTAAAAGGTTCTAGTGCTTGCTTTTTATATTGATTATACCAATAAAAATTACAGTAGGATGTAATGGAGAAAGGATGGGGGGTGTTAATGCAAATTGTACTGTTTTAAGCATTTAAAAAAACAATTAAAAAGCTATCAGAGTTGCAAAATGATGAGAGTAATTAGAATGTAGAATTTCCTAACCTCAATTGTGACTAAGTATTTTCTATTTTTAGTAATTCTGAATTTCTGAATAGGTTAAGCAGCTTTGGTTGCAAGCCATGTTTTCACAGCAATGTTTTTAATATACATGTAAAGGATATAAAATACACATCATTGGAGTTGTATGCTGATGAAGTGACTAAAGTGATTTGACAGAAGTTATTATTTGTTCCCTGTGACTAAGGTCTCCATTTGATAAGATCAGTGTCCTCCCCTATACAGAGAACAAGAATTCAAACCTGAATGTTAATTAGAATAAGAAACCAGGTTCCAGTTCTGTGCATGTACAAACTGATGTATATCATCAGAAGGCATGGCCCTACCATTAACTGTGCCCTAAGACCACTGCATTTGGTGGAAGATGATGGGAGCAGCAGATATAGCCGCCAAACTATTTCCTTATGGGTTTTTAAGTTGTTCCATTTATTGCAGAAAAGAACTCTCTTCCACTGTCACTACTCCACTGCCTCAGCTTCAGGAGTGGATATTATCTGGTTGCCCGTGTTAAAATAAGATTTAATTCCAGCACATTGGAGTGTGTGTAGGTGCCTTTAAGTCACTTGTTTGCTTATGACATCCTTGGGAATTTTGTAGGGTTTCATTAGGCAGGGAGTATTCAGAGATGGTCTGCCATTGCCTACCTATGAAATGTAGCCTGTATGCTTGCCATTTCTTGTCGTCTCCCATTCAAGTACTAACCAGGCCTGGTTCTGAATAGCTTTCAAGATCAGATGGGATCTAGTGTCTTCTGGGTTTAATCTCTATATATTCATAAGAATCTATGCTGAAAAGTAATACAGTGGTGCCTCGGGTTACGAAAGTAATTCGTTCCGCGGCCGCTTTCGTAACCCGAAAAGCCTTCGTAAGCCGAATTGCCATAGGCGCTAATGGGGAAAAGCCGCGTTTCGTGCGAAAAAGCCGAAAAAAGCACCAAAAATTTTCTTCGTAACCCGAAAAAACATTCGTAACCCGGAACAATGATTTCCAATGGGATTTTTTCGTATCCCGAAAATTTCGTAACCTGGGTATTTCGTATCCCGAGGTACCACTGTACATGGATTTGTTTCAGCCTGACTTCAACTCACGGTATGGTACCAAAACAGTTTTGGTTATCCTGAATGACAACCTGTTCCATGAAAGTAGGGGGATTGCTATCCTGTCAAACTTTCTGGATCTCTCAACATATTTCTGTATTATCCATCATGGTCCATAGAACGGTCTCTGCAGGATGGAAATAAGAAGCATTGTGCGGTGATGGTTCTGCTTCAAATGTACAGGATCAGTGCCAAAGAGTGGAATGGTGGGATTCCAGTTTGGGCTCATGGCTCTTAAGCTGTAGCCTGTCAGAGAGCTCCATCTTATCTATGCTGTTTAATATCTACATCAGTGGTCCCCAAACTGTGCCCTTACGGGCTCTAAAGACCACCTCTAAGGGGCAGCAGGATGCTGCCTTTTCCCTGCTTGGCTTGGGGCCACAGCAACCTCACACCACGGCCGCAATTCAGCCTTTGGAAACTGCAAAAAGGTGCTGCAAAAAACACTTATTTTATTGTGTTTTGAGGGACTGGTAACTTCTTATACCTACTGTTGGCTCCATGTTCTGGAGGGCTGGGCTTAGATTAGACACTGCTAGTGGGCCCCTTTCCCTAGTTGGATCCACCTCTAGACTGCATCCAGCCCACACGACAGTAGAAGAATAATGCTTAAATAGAGGTAAGTCCTATATCTGAATGCATATTCTATTAAAAGAGCTATATACATCAAGGCCAATTAAAGAATCATAAAGAACAAGAGAATCTGACTTTAATCCTCATCACTTTATTTCTAAATTTGCATTGGTGCGTATGAACTATCATATGCAAATATAGGTTCCTTTTTTCATCATTTTTGGAGATAAATGTAGCCACCTTAATGCTGTTTTCTTAATGCTGATTTCCTCAATGTTTCACTGCTTGTATGCTCAGAGCTTGCATTAACAGTCAATAAGGAGGGAAAACATCAAGTTTCTGGAGGTCACTAGCAGGTTTATGTTGATACTGACCCTCCTTACTAACACTGCAACCCACCTTTGATGGACTGGATTATAATCAGCACTTTACCTACTAAAAGCATGGCTTGTGTGAGGAAGTTCCTCAATTCACAGGTTTTTGAAATCTTTAGCTTCAAAAAAGATAATGCTTCTGGTTCTTTTTAAAACAACAAAAAGGATATATAAATTTGAATTAATTTAGAGAAAAACCTAAGAAACAGAATTCAAAAACTGACACACTGTCAGTGATCAAAAACCATAGCCTAGGCTTGTAGCATATCCTGCTAATAGACTATTGAAGAAGAAAGTGTTTGTAAGTGAGCTGAAAACAAAGAGTTTCTTAAACTTAGGTGGGTTACAGACCGCCCTCAAGCGGCCGTTTTCCCGCCGTCGCCATTCGCTGCGGAGGGAAGCCCAGTGGCCAGACCGCGAGGCTTCCCAGCGCAGTGAAAAAGGAGCGCTGAAATGGCGCTCCTTTTCAAAATGTGGAAGTGGCGCCGCGAGGGGCGAAGCGCGTCCTCGCGGCATCACTTCCACCGCGACACGTCTGGATGCTATGCGTCCAAGACGTCAAAATGGCGGCACCCATGTGGATGGGCGCTGCCATTAAGGACATGCTCCGCACGTACTAGGAAGAAGGGCCGTGAGGAAAGTAAGACCCTTCCTAACCCTAATACGGCTCTTCTTAACCCTAGTACGTGCAGAGCGCGTACTTTATGGCGGTCTGTAACCCGCCATAATTAGAAAAGGTAGTATTTTGTTTAAATTTCCCCCCGTATCCCAGTAATATCTTAATAACAAAATATTTGAAGGATGTGGCACTTTCCCCTCTTCCTAATGGAAGAATACCAACTTATGCAACAGGTCAAAACAAAAGCATCCTACTGTAGTCAACAGTTAAAGGCCCGTCAGATTCTATCTATCTATCTATCTATCTATCTATCTATCTATCTATCTATGGTATTTATACCCCACTCTTCAGCCTAAAGGTTATCAGAGCAGCTTACAATCATTATTTGACATAATTGATGGTATCATAAAAATCAAAACCATCCAGATAACAAAGCATACCTTCAGTACAAAACCTTCCCATTATCCTTGATAAGGTCTAATATTAGAAGATTTTTTAAAAGGCAATTCAATATGTGCCACATTTTATATGGTGGTGGGTGAGTGGTGCTGGGAGTAAACACATCCTTGTGCTCAGACACAATGTAGACATGAAACGGGAAAACACAAACAGTTAAAACATTTACAAAAGTCATAATTAAAAACATATAAAAAGTTATGATAAAAATGTAATTAAATTATTGATAGAAATTAAAATCAATTAAAGCAAATACAATAAAACATTAAGATTCCACCTTGAGTCCCTATGTTGGGAGAAAGGTGGGATATAAGAAATAAAAAATAACATTCATTAAGATCAGCAAAACAGGATACTCAATTTCTAAAAGCTTTCTCTTACCAAGGAGGTAGCTTCTAGCCTCTGTAAGGAGGGGCACCCAAATCTTGGAAGCAGTTATGAATAACATCTAGTTCCAGGTTCCCAGCATACATAACTATGAAGGTAGTGGGACTGAGAGAAGGACTCCCTAAGCATTTAAGAGCCTTGGTAGGCTCATATTGGGAGATACTTTTTTGGATAATTATTAGTAGCCTGCTTGAGTTACTACCAAGGAAAAATGAGCAAACCACTCTTTGCAGAAAGGTCTATAACCCTTGGTCCACAACAGCCTGCAGAAATAATCCAGTTTGAGACCACTTTAACTTTCCTGGCTGACTACTAGGGAATTCTGGGAACTGTAGTTTTGTGAGACATTTAGCCTTCTCTGTCAGATTGCTCTTGTGCCACAATAAACTACAATTACCTGGATTCCCTAGCAATAGTATCAAATTGGGTTATTTCTGCAGTGTGTTTTGGACCCTTTACTATGATTCAATTTACCAAACATATATCACCCTGCCAAACTGCTTATACTTCTATAGGGCAAGAAGAGGCAGAAAGTGTATATTTCTTTTCCCCACCTGTCAAGCTAATACCAGCCTTGCTGAGAGAGGAATGACATATTTGAGGATATTTGTAAAAAATTGTTTCTTGAATTTGTACCCTGCCGAAGTCAGAAATGACTTTCAAGCATAACCATCACCACAACAATGGGGTTCAATAAAGGCTCAACAATGTCTTGGATAAATCTTTCTCCTGTCTTCAAATCAGTCCCAAGGAGCAAGAATGGAGGAGGAGAGGGGAAGAGGATTAAAAAGAAGGGAGGTCCTATAACAAGCCTCCAACATCATATCCATTTTGATGCTAACAAAATGATCAAACATATCATACATCGAGCTGTGTTAATCACACAGAAATGTTTAAGTGGTGCTTGATATTTTGATAAAATCAGGCCTGGGATATCTATACTGCTCGTGTTTGTAGCATTTAGTTTATTATTCAGTTAGGCTAATCACAGTATTAGAATAATCAATTTGATAATTGTCTTATTAATTAACATAGGAACCATGCTTCTTTAATACTATTTTAAGGATAAGAGCTTGCAAACATTATGAGGGCAAGAACCATCTTACAGCAGACATTGCTCTTCTTGCTGGGGTGACAAGTGTCTTCCATGTTAATGGGGCAGGGAATCTGCTTGTTAACTCCACAAGCCACAAGTAGTGTCACCACTTTGGACAGCTCCTTAAAAGTTCAGATTAAATGACAGAATGGATTCAGCAGACCACTAAAATGGGTATCACCAGCCACTGCTGTTTCTCATTGAAAATAGTGTTTCAATGCCAGGTGGGAAATGCCTCTTCTAAAATAATTCCAGCTGTGACTTGTTGAGAACATTATCTACAAGAAAAGAAGATCTGCTTTTTAGAATCTATTCAAAAGACTATAAATATTGCATTCTTGCTGGCAGGAACAAATAATTATTCCATTTTTCTCCTTGATACAAGAATGTCATTGAAAATTGTTTCATGTTCAGGATTTATTATGTACAAAAAAAGTTCCTGGGGAAGGTTTTTGCACAGAAAAGAAAGAAGATCTGGAACACAAAACAGAATTTTCTGCACAGACAACATTTTTGTTACACAGAAATGCTATTTTCTACACACAGACAAAAACCTGTGGTTCTTTCATATATAGCAAGTCCTGAACTTTGGTTATTTTTGGATATCCAGTTTTCTTCTCATCAGGGTTACCTGACATTTGAGAAATCCATTTCTTTTTACAATTTTACCAACATTTTTAAATATTCTTTCCATCCCTAGTCCAAATTTAGGCTGTAATGCTATCTACTTTTGGGAGTGGAGTGGATGCTGGATCTGCTAATATGTGAGTGGCAAATCCATTATGGATTTTACCATCACTCCTCTTGGAACTGTACTGAAACAAGGACTCTGGGGTTGGATCACACAACAAAGCTCTCATTCCACATGAAACAGCTGCTTAAGGAACAGCAGTAAATTCCATCAGTCCACAGTGGATTGCTACTCCAACTGTGGCAAAACACTCTGGTTGCCCTATCTGGTAGGACTTCTCAGAAACCATAAATAGACTGAAGGTTCCTCTCTTGAAGCCACAGAGCCCCATCCCTCAAAGTTGGTAATTGCCCTCAGATGTTTGCATCCAGTTACCCCTGGATGCCTTGAGCATCAGTGCCCTCTGACACTAGCATACTGAAACTGATGGAATGAAATTTCATTGGATTCAATAGTTGCAGCAAAAGTGGCAGTTTCATCACACCTTCTGAGAGTTGTTGCTATTAGACCACAGCCCTCCATTTTACCATCGGTCAGTTTTAAGGCTTTTCAGGATGTTTTCAAAAGACGAAGTGTTCACCCAAACAACTGCATGTTTCAAATATAATGAGTATAATTGTGCATACTTTAAATTCATAAAGACAACGCTGTAGTCAGTAAGGAAAAGCTGCACAAATAAATTTCACAATAAATGGGGGTAACAATGTGCACAAATATCTGTGGTGGGAAGAAACAAATTATTGACCTAGTTCAAAATGAGGACAGGTGAAAACATAGATGGATTCAAAGAAAACTGGTAAAGCTGTAATTAAATATCCCTAGTATGAAATGTAATTCTTCACAGGCCAGTACAGTGGCCCTAAAGGAGTGGCTTGACGCTGTCCATTTGAGGGCTTGCATCGGAACAATGGCAACTGCATGCCACGGCCCCAATCTGGCATTTTTTCGTGGCCCAAAAAAAGCAAGCAAAACTCCCCCTCCTGCCCCCAATCTGCATACTGTGCTGGCTCTAAGTTTCATCTTGAAGGTAGCAATGCGTGTTACAAACCGCCCCTTTGGGGCAGCCTGTAGGTGCACCTTTCCCCCCGCGATCAGGGCCTTAGTGGCCAGAGTGGCAGCCGCTAAGCCCTGATCCGCCGCTTTCCGACTGCGGGAAGCGGCAAAAGCCCTTCCCCACAGCCTGAAAGGGGTGTCCTTGGGGCTTCAAGCCCCAAGGACACCCCGCGGCGGGGGGAGAAGGAGAAAGGGGTCGTTTGGCCCCTTTCTCCTTTTGATCCGCTGGGCGCAGCCGTCTAAAGGCTGCGCCCAGCGGACCAAACCAGGAAGGAGCTCCGAAACGGAGCTCCTTCTGGGGTCGCGGAAGGCGCCCTAGGCGCCCTGCCGCGACCCCAATACATCACACCGCGGCGCCTCATTTGGAGGCGGCGCGGCCGTGACGTATCGATGATCGGCCGTGTGAACGGCTGCTGCTATTTTGTGTCGCACAGCGTGCAAGGGTTAGGCGGTGCAGAAGCACCGCCCCCTCTTAACCCTAGTACGCGCCTCCACGCGTACTTTAAGCCCGGGTGTAACGGGCCACATGACTAATTTTTAGTACTAGGAAGATGTTTCAAGAACCACACAGTTTTGAAAGCTATTTGCAATCCAGGAGCCATCTGCCACAGATTTGCATGAAGCTGTTTTGTGCAGAAAACATAAATGTCTGCAAAAAATGATGTTTTCTGTACAGCAAATGCTGTTTTCCGCTCAAAACAACAATGTGCAAATTTGTGCAGAATTAAATCCTGGACTACAAAGGTTCACATTAGTCCAGTATCTTCTTATCAGGGTCTCCCACATTCTAACCATTTTTCTATATTTTCAAGTCTTCTTTCTATCCCTAATCCTTACATTGTCGGAAGAAAGTAGCAGAAGACAGATATATACCACGGCTGGATTGAAGAAGCTTTGGTTCTGCAGAGCTGATAAAGTAACTATTCTGCCACTAATCACAGCAGCTATTTGTAAGTTGCTTGATATGGATTCTTTCTGCTTTCGAGGAATCTTACTTTGATATTCCCAAAACCCCTCACATTAATGCTTGGAAGAGAATGTTTAGAGCCCTCAAACACTCAAATGTTACCTTTTTGGAGTTAATGTTAGCCAAAAAAAGAGGCTTTTGTGGACTGATTTCTGCATGCACAAAAGTTTATTCAGGAAATGTATGTCTAGCTTTTCATGTAGAGAAACCTATTGCACATCCCCTCTGGGCCTGTGACTTATGTCAGTAAGAGGTTGTTGGAGATTATGTTGTCAGTTGCTTCTTGACAATTTGCTCCTAGTCTTCAAAGAAAAAAAAAGGATGGGAGTTCTTGGTTTATTAATAGATATATTGTGACTTCAAAAAACACCCAATACATGTAGACCTTATCTGAACTGTATCTGCAAGTTATACTTATTTATCATGTTGCTGCCACAATATTAATTCCATCAGTTCCTGATTTGCATGATAAACTGCTCATTCAAGTCAATCGCTCACATGGGCTAAAGTGCAGAAAAGGTAGTGACTGATTGTAACATTGGAAATATTGCATTCTGCTTTAGAGCACTGCATTCTCTTTCCAAACATTCCTGTGAAAATATTCAGAAATTTCCCTCAAGATTTTCTCACCATTCAGCAGGAACATTTAATGAGCCATATGGATTTCAGGGAACAAATGCTATATTCCTTATTAAATCCTACTCTGACAGCATTGGGTGTGGTACTTTCAGAATGGATACTGATATTGGAGAGTAGTCCTCACACCACAGCTTCTAAAGATATTTTTACTCAGGGTTGCCTTGTTCTCAGGACTGAAGATCTATAGGAGAACACAAGCAATGTGGGGAATACTATCTACTATCTCTGATGGCATGCTCAAGGTGTATCTGCAGCAACAATAAGAAAGAACATGTCTTGGAGGCTCCAAACTGTAGGAACTGGGTCTCTTTCATGGCCATGGTCCTTCGCTGGTATCCAGTGATGCCTACCCTTGATGTTTGCCCAGCTGCAGTTGAAATCTAATGTAGAGGCTGTGCAGACTGGCAGTTTGGGCTGGCTTGGGGTAGGAGTTGGTGGTGTCATGGTGCTTCTCCAGCACAGTGTACATATGATGCAGCATTGAAGGAGCACTGCCAAGCCACAGCAATACACCTATTGCACTCTTTGCAGGGTCCTTTTTGATTTTGGTGGCTTCTTTTTGCAAAGGCCAGATCGAGGCTGCGACAGGCGGTTGCTACAGGCTGCCCATTCGGGGCTGGGTGCACAGCCCCTCAGTTCTAAAAAGCCTCTGCTTCGAAATTATTACACAAAAGCAAAGCAAAACCAAAAAAATTGTTCTGGTTTCCACTATCCAGTACACCACTTCTCTAGATTTTTGATTTTTTAAAATTATTTTGTCCAACAGCTGAGTGTTCTTTACTGTGATAGATTTCAGGCAATGGGAGAAGTCTGAGAGTACTTAATAACTTTCTTTGTATTAGGAAGAAAGTAAATTACAGTCAGTTGCAGTCCTTATCCACGGATTTTTTATCCACGGATTCAAGCATCCACAGCTTGAAAATCTTCCAAAAAGTATAAATTCTAAATAATAAATCTTGATTTCCATTTTATATAAGGGACACCATTTTATTATCCCATTGTATTTAATGGGACTCGAGCATCCATGGATTTTGTTATCCATGGGAGGGCCTGGAACCAAATCCCAGCAGATAACAAGGGCCCACTGTACTTTATAAGGCAGTGGGAACTGGGAAGGTGAGAGGACAATTGACCTTGGCCAGGCCTTTTCTTACAGCCTAATATGCATTTCCCTACTACTTCTCCAACATTCTCCGTGATATCTGTAGATCATTAAGATTCCAGTATAGATCAGATCCAGCAGTAAAGCCAGCACTACACAGATATCATCTTAATAATTTGCTATTACTTCCTCTAACAACATTTAGAGATAATGCTACAAAGAAAAGGATGGTGTCAAAAAGAATAATGCTCCAACTGTCCGTCAGATTCTAGTAATTATGAATAATAGTCTGGGATGAAAGAGGAATTAAATGCAGCAAGGGCATATTTTTTAATAAATCGATGTCGTGTACATCTCTGATTGACAGGAAAAGATTCTGACAGCTTGTTTTAAGGGAAAGCACAAGCTCTGATGTCCCCCTGAATACTCTTGAATGGATCCACCATTCCTTCAATGGTGACAGCTTAGTAGGCTGACAGCTTCATAATAAAGGCAGCTGCTGGTTCAAATATCTGTCACTGATACAAGTGGATGACAGTACCTGGTACAGTTAAACTATTTTTACATATAGGTTTAGTAGATAACATCAAAACAGAAACATAGTTATTTAAATTATTTTATTAATGACTGAAATATAAGCAGAAGCAAGACTTGGGCTGATGACAGGATGAGGACACTTTTGCACATATGAATTTGCAAGTAGTTTTGACAGTTTGAATCACTGCTATTGATTAAACACATCACATATTCAGAAAAGCTTCCTTCAATTCCAGTCACTAGTAATCTGGATAAAGTAACAGATCAGCAGATGCAAAAAGGAATACCTGCAGATTTTCTCATCTTTGGTAAGAAAATAGGTCATAATGCCTCTTTGAAACACCCAATAAGAAAAGGGTCAAGCACTGCAAGATTCCATTGATTTGGGAATATTTTATGACAAATTAATTTGTATATAAAACATTGTTTTATATCAAAATAATTTTGTGCAGTTCCCTACAGAGAACAGTATATTTTGAATTGTACTTCAATGCACAAAAATATTGTTTCTGTACAAAATGATGTTTACCGTATTTTCCGGTGTATAAGATGACTTTTGAACCCTTTAAATCTTGTCAAAAGTTGGGGGTCGTCTTATACACCACATAAGCCCAACTTCCTCAGGCCGGAAGAGAGCCCCACGGCCCAGTGCGCGCACCCGGCCTCCTCCAGCCATTCGGAGGCCTGCTGGAGCTGGCGCACACCTGGCCTGCTCCTTCCTTCAAGGCCTCTAAGGAGGTCGGAAGGTAGCCCCGTGGCCCGGCGCACACCCACCCTGTGCCTGCCTTCCGAGGCCTCCGAGGAGGCCGGAAGGCAGTCCCGCGGCCCAGCGAGCACCCACCCTGCACCTGCCTTCCAGCCCTTTGGAGGCCCGCTGGAGCTGGCGTGTGCTCGGGCTGCTCCTTCCTTCCCAGGCCTCCACAGAGGCCAGAAGAGAGCACGGCACGTGCACCTGGCCTGCTCCGTGGCCTGGCGCGATTGCCACCAGCCTCCTCCCGCCTTCCAGGGATAGTCTTGTACCGCGAGTATATAGCAAAGTCTATATTTTTATTTGAAAAGTTGGGGGTCGTCTTATATGCCCCGTCGTCTTATACACTTGAAAATACGGTAATCAAAACAAATTTTGGGGGGCAAATTTTTTCACCAAAGAATTCCCAAAGGGCAACACAGCACACAGCACACACACGCGCGCACACACACACACTTCTAAATTTCCCAGTTGGTGGAAAACTTTTGAAATTATTCATTCTTGAATGCAGAAGTTTAAAAAGTAAAGACTGAAATCCCTAATTAGACAACATTGAATCAGCTTTCACTTTCAACAAGAAGTAATGGTACCTCATTAAGGAACTGCATCACTTTTTCTTTTCTTTTTTTGACTGGCAAGGGTTGCTTACCTGAGTGATGAATAGAAACATTTGAAGACAAGGCACTGGGTCCCCACTCTTCACTCAGATACTCTAATAATAGCAAAAGTCAGTACAAACCTAGATGAAGTAGAGGTCTGCAGACATTGTAAAGAATACTTGCACGTTTTTATTGCAGATCAGTCCAAATGGTTAGAATTACTTGCAGATGTGGAGAAATCTGAATATGCCCATACAAAAACATGCATAATATATGCAAATTTTGTACTTTAGAAGTACATAAACTTGGAAACCCTCTAACTCAGAGAGCTCCATGAATAAGTTCCATGATTGTCTACTAAATGCTTGAAGAATACAATTTCTGGACATTTCACTGGCTTTCATATTTCCTAAATGTTTCAGTACAGTTTCCTGAGCTCAAAAATACCCCCTCAAAATACATTTTAAAATCCCAGTCTCCACTTATCTCTTTTTGTTGATAGAGCTTCAAGCTTGGCTGACCACAAGGCTGTGGAAGTTGTGCATTTTGATTTTAGTAAAAGTTTTACAAAATCACCTATGACATTATTTTAGATAAGCTTGTAAAATGTGGGTTAGATCAGTACTAGTCAACATGATAGTCCTTGGACCAGTGTTGCTTCACAGCTGCCAGTCCTTCATGAGTTTCCAGGAAGGAAGGAAGGATGGATTGATTGTTATCACAAATATGATACCGGTCCTTGGTACTTTGGAAAAAAATACCAGTCTGCCATATAAGATATGGATGAGATGCAGGGAGCTACATGGGTCAGCTCATATTGTTAGGCGAATCTGTAGCTGATTGGCAGAGAATAAAACCCAAAGAATGCTCCTCATCAAGAGAGGTGAAAATGGGTTCTGTCCTGGGCTTAGTGTTGGTCAACATCTTTAAAAGTGATTTGGATGAGGGAACAGAAGGCATGATTGTCTAATGTAAAGATGGCATCAAACTGGGAGGATAGCTAATAACTCAGAAGACAGTATCAGAATTTCAAGATGACCTTAAAAACTAGAGAACAGGACTAAAATTAATTTCAACATGGAGGCATATAAATTATTCAGGGGCGAAGCAGATGGGCAGGAAGGAGTGGCTAAAAGCTGCTCTCAGTCTGATTAGCCCAGGGCCATGACAAACACATGTCATAGCCTTGAGGGCACCTCCTGCTGTGGTTCCAAAAAGAGCAGAAAAGATCTGCTCCTTCTGGGGGCAGTTTTGGACCACCTTTGGTGACCCTGGCGCGGCCCGGGGTGACTTCCAGGTGTTCCAGTGGTGTGCGTCATGTAAATACCACACCCCCAGAGCAGCTGGAAGCCACCCCTGTCTTCCCATCTATTCCCGGCCTTAGACAAGAAAAAATAAGATGTACAATACAAATATAGAACAGGTATCATCTGCCCTGAAAGCAGTAGGTGTAAAAGGATTTAGGGATTTTAGTAGACAACAAGCTAAACATGAATCAATAGTGTTTTGTAGTGGCCCCCATGATTCTGGGCTACACTTATAGAACTAGCTGTCCACCACAAGGGGAATAATAATACTACTTATTCTGCTTGTCAGACTTCAACAGGCTTATGGTGTCTAGTTTAAGAAAAATTTTGAAAGCTGAAATATGTCTGGCGAAGGGTGACAAAAATGGTAAAGGGGTTGGAAATTAAGACCTGTGAGGAAGAATTGAGGGAGCTGGGTATATTTAGCCTGAAAAAGAGATGTTATGATGATAACCATCTTTTAATAGTGAAAGGGGTGTCATGTACAAATAAGATTTATTTTCCACTACTCCAGATGATAGGATTGGAACCAATAGATTCTACTTCCAAGGAGTATATTCAGGGGTAGCCGTGTTGGCCATGTAACAAAATACAGCAAAATACAAAATCCACAAAACAGTGATGGGGCCAGCTCCCACACATAAAATACACTATCCAAGCTTTCATAGTTTCAATGGCTTCTTCATCAGGCAAAGCTCTCAAAACTCATATAGGAGAATGGACCACTCCCAAGGTGGAAGTGGTCCATGGGCAGACTGCATGGCATAGCATCAAGCCATGACACGGGGTAATTTTTTGGTTGCCTCCTCACCATGCATGCATAACATCACACAAACACTCCCTGTGACCACCAAGTACCTCCCACGTCCACATCTGTGTCATCCATCTGCATGGCTGCCTCTTTGACAGGCAACATAGTCACATGTGTGATGCTCTGCTGATACAGGATATTGGTGCATTGGTGTGCAAGTGTTACATTGTTCCTCCTTAGCTGGGAGATTCTTACTGACTGCAGTATCAAAGGTTGCCATTACTGAAGGTGCCTGGAGTACATTTCTACTACCCCTGTGCTTGACTCGGAAATTACAGCTGGTTCAAAACATGGCCACCAGGCTTGTGTCAAGTACATCTAGGAGGGACCACATTACTCCGGTTTTGAGGTCCCTCCACTGGCTGCCTATCAGCTTCCGGGCCCAGTACAAGGTGTTGGTTATCACCTTTAAAGCTCTAAATGGCTTGGGTCCAAGCTATCTTAGAGACCGCCTCCTCCCGTACAATCCTCCCCACGCTCTCCGCTCCTCTGGGAGGAACTTACTACAGCCTCTAAAATCTAGGCTTGCGGCGACCTCCCAGAGGGCGTTCTCTGCTGTCGCCCCCAAACTCTGGAACGACCTGCTGGATGAGATCCGTCAGATAACATCATTAGACAGCTTTAAAAAAGCGGTCAAGACGGATCTCTTCCGGCAGGCATTTCCAGATTAACCATCCCGGCCCAGGTTCCCAGGTTCCCTGATTCCCTCATTCCTCCCGTGGCCCCATCTTAGTGATGGTTGAGGATCAATAGAGGGATATCAGGGTTTTTAGTTTTTAATTGTTGTTTTATGCATTGATATTGTGTTTTAATATGTTTACTGTTTAATACTGTCTTAAGGGGGGGAGGGATAAAGTGTTTTTAATTGTCATATTTTATATTTTACTGTTGTTAACCGCCCGGATTGGTTTGCCAGAGGGCGGTATACAAATAAATATTATTATTATTATTATTATATTGTAAGATGAATGAGTGAGTTCTGACTTAAACCCAGAGCTGAAGAACCAAAAGGACCAAACAAGATGGTTCCGTGCAGAGCATTGATGTGACGATAGTATTTGGCAACCGAGGCGAGGAAAGTCTGAAAACTTGGAAGCTGAAGCGGGGTGCCGTCCAGGTGTGACGAACTATGACCGGGAAGAACCTTACCTCCTGAGTCGCCATGATGAGGAACTGACAGGACAATGGAGAGCTTTGAACAGAACGAGTTGCTTTGAACATGGACTGATCTGAACAACCTGTCTGTCCTCCCAAAAGAAGAAGTTGAGTAATGGGCTGCAATATTGCAAGACTTCAGCAGCCAAAGTCAGAGAGAAGAAAAAGTATAAAGACCCTGGACTTTCATCTCCATTTTGTTGGCACCAACCGCGGCAACGGTGTCATCCCCAGCCTTCGAGAACAACTGATCAATGTTCGGCGGAAGGAAAGTGTGTGTGAGTATTGTATGAATGTGTGAGTGAAAGAGCTCTTGATAATCAATGGTTGTGTTACTTGTGTGATTCAATAAATGTTACATGCATGGTGTTTAAAACCAAATTTGGTGTCTCAATGTCTTTCTCAGCCTTGCTGTGAACAGGTCCACAGAGGGAGAGGTTTTCATTACACGCTCTCAGGATAAACAGGTTGCCCTTACAATCTTGGGCATAACAATATTTCAGTGTCAATCCTTAATAGTGGGTGAAGCTTGCAAACTAACAAATATTTATTTGGTTTAACTTTAATTATTGAAAATGTAAAAAAAAAAGAAAAAAGAAAAAAGAAAAGGGAGAGGAGAAAAATAAGGAGAGAATCCTGTCCCCCCCCTTCAGATGACACTATGAAAGCTAAGACTAATATATTTTCAAGTTTTATATCCTTCTTGAAATCTTTTTGGCATTATGGGTGATATCTGAACATATTCCATAACAAATTAATACATATTTAACATTGCTATTAAGCAGTATAGAAATTTGTTTTGCTAATGGTAAGATCTTTTCTCTAGCAGGAAATTAAGCATTGCAAATTGCACAGAAATTTCAAGCTGCAATGAAATGAAATAAACTTCCTTATTCCTTCCGTTTTAATGTAGCATGAAAAGTGGTTTTTTATGCATTTGTATGCAGAATTAATTATGTATAAAAACACATGAGTGGAGATTTCACAAAATAGATGCACCACAGAACTATCTAGGAAATGTCTGTCTACCATTAAAAGGTCTATCAACCACTAATTCAGTAAAAAGAGACTGGAACCTCCAAGAAAATTGGAAACACACAAAGTCCACTTTATCTTATCTCACAACCTGCTCATTTCCCAACATATGATACTGAAATTGTGCTTTTACTTAGTTGTCATTCATTTCAACATTTCAACAGATTTTCTGCTCAGGTTTGCAATGTTGTCTATTCAAATGACACACACACACACACACATACAGACACAAACACACACACACACACACACACACAACAACAACAACCTTTCAGCCATGGTTCCAGAGTAGTTTATGAAACTTGAGAAAGTACAGAAGCCAAATACAAGGTTACATGCCTACTAAATCATGCTCTAGTCCCATTGAAATCAATGGGATTGGTCATATCTCATCTTTCCAATGTGTTGACTCCAGATTTAGGCACATTCTGTAAGACTGACAGAAGGAGACTTCCCATCTCTGCTCATATACAGCTACCCAGAGGATCAAGCAAGCCTGAATAACAGGTCAGTCATTGTATAAAGGGAACAAGAAATGTTCCAACATCAGATAGTGCTAACTTGCTAGCACTGGTCATGGAGCACTGGTCATGGAGGGAGGGGGCTTCCACTCAATCTTCAAGGATGTCCCCATCCTCTGAGCAGCCCCCTACAAAGTTTTCACATAGTGATATTGTCAAGACTTTGCAGGGGGCTAAGGAGATCTGAGAGCATAACCAGAAAGGGAATAAAGGTCCGGTACAGACTGCCGGTTTGCGGCAGCCTGGGGCCAAAATTAGGGCTTGGGAGTGTGGCGTATCCACATGCTCCTGAGCTGTAGTGCATGGCGGCAGTGGCACCATCATGGCGGCCTCCTGTCCACATGGGGACTGCCATGTTGACACAAGCACGGTGCAGTGTCTACACATCATGGCAAGACACTTGCGTCATCGATGCACGACAGTGCGCCAATGGCGCACTCATGCCGTCCGTCGTGGGAACCAAAAAGAACCCACTTTTAGCAGGTCCTTTTTGGTGTGGAGGGAAGCCATACTGTTTGGCTGCTGTGGCGTCCCTCAGCAGCAAAACTGGGTACCTCCAGCCCACCCTTTCAGGGCAGACTGTCGAGCCCCAAAGTTTCTGGCGGTATCAAGAGTCTTCAATTATTTTTGTTTTGTTTGTTTTGATTGTACCTGCTTATTCACAAATTACTTCCAGTCTACCTTTCTCCTCCTTTCCTATTCTCCTCCCACTGATCATGTGTTTCATTCTGATGTAATATTTCAGAAATTGAAGGCTTTCATGGATGGAATCCATAGTTTTTTGTGGAGTTTTTGAGCTATGTGGCCATGTTGTGGAAAAGTTTATTCCTGACATTTCACCAGCACCTGTGGCTGGCATCCACAGATGCTGGTGAAATGTCAGGAATAAACTCTACCAGAACATGGCCACACAGCCTGCAAATCCACAAAAAACTATTTCGGAAATAGATTCTCACCAATTTCCATTGAGCCATTATTATTATTATTATTATTATTATTATTATTATTATTATTATTCAAGAGTTAAAGTCAAAGTGGTAATGTGCAATAATATCCAAACAATTATACCTTTATTGGGCCAACCAAAATTCACAATTACATTTTGCAAGCTTTCAAGGCCACACTGGCTTCTTCATCAGGCAAACAGGAGAAAGAAATTGAAGATGTTACTCATGAACCTGCATTTACTGTTTCTGGTCTTAGTTCAGATGGTAGGGAGGGATATCTACAGGCTGGCACCTCCCCCTTTGTTCATGTGGTCACTGGTAGATTTTCAAAGTCAAGGAAATTTAATGTCTATTTGCAATTCAAAGAAGATGCTTCCTTGGAATCCAGCGTATTGCGTTAGCAATATTACAGCAGTTAAGCATTAAGATTATTTTGTTTTAGTGGTAGCATTCCTCTTTCCCTCACTTGACCTCTGTTGAGTCCGTGCCCTGGAAACAATGGCTGTGTTTACTGTTGGTGGTCATCTTAGCTTGTTTTCAAAATGTAGAAACACACAAGCCAAGTACAGATGCATTTCATTTCAGAAAATATTAAGTTAACTTAAACTGGTATAGGGAGTGGTAATGAAACGTTCTTGGCAATGTTTGTGGATATTCAAAGTAAATCATCTTGTGGATCTCCAAAACAAAATCAGAAAGCACAGGAACAAAATCTGGAAAATTGGTGTACAGTTCGCCCTTTGTTTACATGGGGGATCCATTCCAGACTCCCCCACATAAAACAAATATTCTCGAGCCCTATTTACATGAATGGGGTTCTTGCACACGGTGGCGTGCGCCCCATTCATCCCTATGGGATGTGCCGACCCTTCCTCCCTGTGTGGCTTTCAGCATATGCTGAAAGCCGCATAAAGCGCACCCACGTATTATGCAGGTGCACAGTATTTATTTCTTCATCTGGAAGCAGCCTGATTTCTATTATGTTCTATAACTCTTCAGTCACTATAAAGGATTTTTTCATGTGATCCATTCTTCAGACTTTAAGGATTGTTCCTAAGTAAAAGGAACATAATGAGGCTCGATAGACCTCCCTAAAAGGGCAGGCTGGAGCCGCCCTTTTTTACTCCTGACGGAGGTTGTACCAACCAAACTCCATGCCCTCCATCAGGACTAAAAATAACCCACTGAAAATGGGTTCTTTTTAGTCTGTGCAGCGGGCACCATGAGTGCACCAATGACACACTCACACACAGCGATTGGGCATGTGTAGTACTGCAATGTTTAGATGCTGCACTGTGCTTGAGCCATCATGATGGCCCCCATGTGGATGGCGCCACAGCATGATGGCACAGCTGCTGCGCACAGCCGCAATCCCGAGCCCTAAAATCGACCCCAGACCACTGCCTTCCAGCAGTCTGTAAAGGGCCAATGTTTGAGAGAAAATCTGTTGCATTTACAAAGACCATGAGCCCACCTGAAAGTTGCAAGTATGATGCAAGTACTCTTCACTGAGCAGTAGTAATGTTGTTACTACTAGTAGGGAGATCTCCACAGAAGCCTTTGCACTGCATTGACCTTAAAAATGTGAGGAAAAGTTTTCTTACATAGCTTGAACATCAGCAGAATCAGGCCTAACTTTAGTATCTGGCAGCCTTGGGCAGCTGTCAGGTTCTGATTAAAACATGGTGAGGACCAAACATCAGTGGCCCCACGAATATTTATCATTGCAACTGTTATTTAAAAATTGAAATTTGTAGTGGTGGTACTTAGACACCCCTCATAATCTGAGGCTGTAAACTGTAATTTACAAAAAACTATGGATGCTGGCCATGAAAGCCTTCGACTTCCCATTGTAATTTACTTTGCTTGTGCATGAATCTGACAATCATGGCTGCTGTACCTCAGTTCTCTGACAGGTTTCACCAGAATTCACCAAAACCCATGCCCACCTTCCATGACTTGCTCTTAAGCAGAGTTACTCTGCCTTTAGGCAGAGACAAATCTCTGAGGTCCCAGATCCTGAGTGGGTGTGGTGGCAACTACAGGGAGTGAAGGAGAGGTAGCTCCGCCATGCCTAGGCCCTAGAGGCAGATGAAAGACTTTCCCTCCATTCCAACTGCTCTGGCCTTTGACAAGAACTGGCAGTATCTGCTGGAGGTGATCCCTTCCCCACTGCCATTCACTTCTTCTTTTGTGTCGTGTCTTTTTAGATTGTAAAACTGAGGGCAGGGAACTATCAAATTATCTGTAAATCACTCTGAGAGCCTTCGTGGCTGAAGAGCAAAGTATAAATATTCTAAATGAAAATAAAACTTAGAAAAACTATTCATTATTATTCATTCCTAAGTAAAAACCAACAAACAAACAGGTTTCCCAACAGTTGAGAAACCTCATCAGAATAATAGATCAGTTTTGTGCAATTTATTTTCAGAAGTACCCAAGTGTTGCAGAGGAATTATTCTGCAAAGAAAAAAATGGGGAAGGGAGGGTGGGTTACACAAAACAACAACAACAAATATCCCTATTTTTGCTACATATCTTTTTTTCTCCACAAAACAGCCCACATTTTTCTCTGTGTAATAAGAGGAAATGCTGCAGAGGAATATTTGTGGGGAGAAAATTACCATATTTTTTCATACATGTAAGAATGAAACAGTCAAGGGTTTCAATCTCTAGTGGCAGCCTTCCACTGCTGTCTGCCTCTGTACATGCAATGAAGAAGAGTGCCTTCTTTATGTCCTGGGGAATTCCTAGCAACGGAAATTACAGTTCTGAGATGGTGCTGGTAGTGGTGTGGTCATTTCTGCTGCTACTGCTACCACCAGCTGAGGATAGGGATCACCAATGTATGAGGGAGTCCATCAGAGAGCACTGTGTCGAGGATTTCCTCTAAGCACAGAGCTATGAACTAAGGTCAAACTACATATAAGTTTAATTGTGCAGTTTGCCCTTAAGTGCAAGCTTTTCAATTCACATATTGCTCCCATGATCCTGACAGGGACAACAGCGTGAAGCCAAAGATTAACCCCCACTCCATAACTTTCCTACCATGGTTCCATTCCATACCCCTTGTTGGCAACTTGGCAATTTATGAAAGAAAAGGGTTATACTCAAGGGCAAGCATGAGCAATTAACTTCTCATTTAACTTGCTTCTGAGCTGTATTTCTGGATGGGGGAAGTAACTACAAACTCTCAAAAACATGTTTTTATTGCAGCTAAAATGGAACAATTCACTCCGTGCACTTAACAGTATTAAAGTCTTGACATACTATTTTCAAATGAAGAGGGGAAAAAATAGCGATTTTGCAAAACACTTCAATGGATTAGTCTTATCGGTTACATCGTGTTTAGCAGCTTAGGACTTCTTTCAAATAAGAATTGTTTTATGTGCTGACTCAAGGTCTGAGAATCCAGCTAGTCTTTTTATTCATGCTCCCCCCCCCCAAAAAAAAAAGGAAAGGAAAGGAAATGCAGTGCAAAACTGCGATGCAGCAAGATGAGATGGCTTTAAGGCCTGAGTACAAACAGCATGGATGCAAAATATATGTATGTAAACATTATAAAATGCCTGCTTATCAAGGGGAATTTATTTCATATAGTGAACTTTCTCAAACAAAGCAAAATGCTATGTCCTTGAAATAATAGGCTGGTCGATGTATAATATAAAAGAGCAACTGAAAGTGAGGCCTTGAAAAATGTTTAATAATAAGTGAGCTGAGACAAAACATTGATTGGGAAATAGTTCAATGACAGATTAGATCCAAGCATCATTTTTTGAGAATCACACCAACTTGTAAACATAAGCTCCCATCCAAACACACACCATGATCATAGCCCATATGTGCAATCCAATAAGGCATGAAATAAAAATGTTTCTGTTTTAATTTTGAAATTCTCTGAAGCCATTTCAGTTCAAAACCAGTATTTGCATAACCTTCAACATTTCACAGATGAAAGTGAGGACACGTGTGGCCAGGCTACATCAGAGTGAGGTTAAGATAGCAACAGTTATTAATAAGAATAAGAGGGGCTGCCCCAGTTTGCGTTTGGCTCAGCCTCCTGGAAGGGCAAGATTCTGCCTATCCTGTCCCTCCCGCAGAGTTAAAGGAGTGCATTTGGAACTCAGTTTGCAGCCACTGAAGTAAGCTGAGAACAAGAGGGGAAAGTGAGAAGAAGAGAGAGAAACTGGAACATTTTAAAAGCAGCTGCAAAAGTAGGGCAACAGATGATTAGTTAGGACTGTCCCTGCCAACTTGGGAGAGTTGGGAGATAAATTTTAATTGCCATTGCTGCATCCAACAGAATCTTGGGGTTTGTAATGTAAGAGTGATTTTCAATTATCAGACATCAATAGCTTAGAAAGAAGTCTATGACCAGACTGTGAGCAGATCACAGTAGCTAACTTTTCATTATAAGAGGTTTGCAGCTGTTTAGAGGAACATGGAGTCAATGGCTTGTCCCAGCAAAGACCATGTCCACATGGCTAAATACCACATCCTTCCCCACATCCTCAGGGCATGTAGCTTAGACAACGCAGGGCCCAATTCCCAGTTCTGCTGCAAACTGTCTGGATGACACGACCAGTTTAGCACTGAATCCACCATATATCCCTTTAAGCTCTGGTGGCACAGTGGTCAAATGCTGGTACTGCAGCCACAAGATTGTGAGTTCAATTCCAGGGCTCCAAGGTTGACTCATTTTTCCATCCTTTTGTAGGTCAGTAAAATGAGTGCCCAGCTTGTTGGGGGCAATTGGCCTTCAGATTATAAACTGCTTAGAGAGTGCTGAGTTCACTGATAAGCGGTATAGAAATTTAAAGGCTATTGCTATTGCTATTAAGCTTTTAAAAAAAAAACCTCAACTTTTGGTCAGGTTCTTCTGGAGCGCTACAGAGCAACAACAGGTGACTGTTTACAATGTGTCCCACTGTGCTGCCTGCTGCCATGAGTCACATCCTCTAAGGTCAGAATGAGGTACACAGCCATGAGATTGATGCTGGGTGCCTCATTTTCAGCCCCAGAGGTAGTGACCCACAATGGCGGTTGAGGTGGGTAGCACAGCAGAACACATGTGCAAACAACTGCCCACTGTTGAGCTAGTGTGCCTAGGTAACTGCAAGATGTCAGGGCAGCTTGGTGCCAGAATACTCCAGCTAACTCCCAAGTATTCTGGCCTGTGCAGACACCACCTAAATCTAAACAGGAAACATGCTTTCCTTGAAGCAAGACCTGTATAGGGTCTGAGGTTAAGTTATTTGGGATGTAGTGTACTAAAATTAAATGTGACATAGAAAACCTTGTTGCTATGGAAGGGCATTGCTAAACTTTACTCAGTAAATGTGATTGGTCAAAAAAGCTTTGGGGGAACTCTCGAAGCTTCACTAGTAAGATTATTTTTTTAAAATGCTCTACCTAGTTAAAAGTCTTCTCTTAAAGTGTTTCCCCACACACTTGTTTTTAATAAGGGTTACTCCAAAGGCTGTTTCATATTCAGAGTCAACGTCAGCAGTAGTTTGGGGAGGCACTAAAACAATCTGGCTGAGATGCCTAAATTCCCCTCCCTAAACTGCAAATCTCATGAATTCATAGGATGTCCTTACAGCTAATATTAGGGCTATAACTGCGAAGTGTGAAAGGGTCCCAAATCTCAATATCTCTGCAATGGTAAGATTTTTCACATCCTTGATTTTTTTCTTGCATTTCTGGGATAAATGTGGCTACACGTGGGGGAAATGTCCAAAGGGCTATCTGGTAGTATCTATATTAATATAGCTTTTGATAGCAGAAATATAGAAATACATTTCTGTATTAATATAAAAACTTTTCAATTCGACCATGGGCTACTTGAAGTAGCTTTTAGCCTACACTGGGAGAAACCAAAGAGAATTTTCCCCTTGAAATCTTGTTACAACTGGATGAAATGTGAAGGCACAGGCTGAACAAAACTAAAAACATTTTTTAAAAAGATAATACATCCTAACTTCTCCACCCTCCTGCCATACAAATTTTGTTCTGAAAGCAACATTTCCTTCAAAGTATATGTATAGAATAAATAATCCTGCAACATTTTTGCCTCCCATTATTATATCCATTGGCAGCAGTTAGAAAGTTAGACAACATGCTGGTAAAAAAAAAGGAGTGAATTAGCATATTTGGCATCTCATTCAAGCATTTACCCACACAGTGCCAATTAATGTCACTTGCTAAACATTTTTCTCATTGGTAACCACCAAGGCCAGTACTACACTTCCTTGTTATTCCCAGGAGTCTTCATTGGCTAATTGCACTCACGAGTATTTAATTTTTTTATTCTCATGGAGGTTTCTCAACCTCTCGTTGTTGCCAGAGTGTGGGAACAAATATATACTACGTACTACATTATCACTCTCATGAATATTCTTGTCAAAGGCTCTAATGGTTTTCTAATCCTCATCTGATAATCAGCATTATTCAGAGGTATAGCGTGCCCTTGGTATCATACCAGATAGATAGACTCAATCAAGTAAGCCACAGCCCTAAGTCTACCAGACTGAGCAGAGCCAATGATGCAGCATGATTTGGAGGTTTCTCAATCATATTGTCACTAAGATGATTTGACAGCAATTAACAATAGCAACAATGAAAAAGTATTATTTTTCTTCTGACAATAAGGTATTTTCTTTTTGTAGTGTTTGATTCTGATGCAATTATTTTTGTGTCTTACTTGTTTGTCTTTGTAATTCTTTTAAACATAGCCGAGGTACAAAATAACTTCCTGTCCTGCAAATCTAGATTCAACCCTTCCCCCCCACCCCAAAATAAAAATAAAATAAAAATAGAGTTTGCAGCCAAATGTATATAACAAAACCTTTAATAAGGTCTATAAGGCTAAACATACCAGAAGTCCTGATCCCAAAACAAAGCCTTAAATTAACTTCATTAATCTATGCGGTGGTGTGGCGATATGATATAGAACCTGTTCCACAAATAGCACATTTAGATTTAGGCTTCATCATTAAAGAGATCAGATTATTCAGTGTCTCTTTGCTCACCTCTTCACAGGACAAGTTAACATATGTTAACACATATATGTGCTTTTACCAGATTTATTCATCTTTGGAACCTCTAGTTCCATTTGTTCTTAGATCTCTTTTATACCCAAGCCCTAGTCACTCTTCATAGATACACATACAGCCCAACTCACTCTTCATAGATTCACTTTTACAGGAAATATATTCAAATTCAACTGCTTTTCAAGTGATGATCTGGGAATCAAATAAGGAGGAGAGACCTACTGGCCTTCATGTGAGCTATGACTATACTTTCCAATGCATTCACTGGCTGTCTACTGAATGGGAAATTTGACTGTGATGGTCACAGAAAGCTGTCTCATATATGGTGAAAACAACCATTATATCTCACACAGTATAAAGTCTACTGCAACTTTCCCAACCTGGTGTCTTCTAGATAAATTGGACTATAGCCATCATAATCCCCCGACAACATGACTATGCTGGTGATGGTATTATACGTTAATAGTCCTACACATCTAGCTGATATCAAACTGGTAAAGGTTGGGAAAGACATTATACTGGGTTACACAGGTCCATATATAAAACAGCATTCTATGACCAAAGCACAGAAGTGTGCACTGAATAACAAATTTCCACCCATCCCCTGTCCCAGTGGCAGCGATGTAGTGTTCTGATTCTAGAAAATGGCTGAGATACAGCTGATTCATACAATTTTTGGTATGGAGTAGTGTGGGCAAGGGAGTTAAGCCACCATGTTTCTGTAGCAGTTTGAATGTTTACAAATGAGTTGTTTTTTTGTTTTTTTGGCTATATCTTTTTATCTGAAGAACCTGGTAGCTTTGAGGGTCTTTGGAGGACCTGGGGTCTGTAAAATAGGCCCTTGGGATACTATCCCAAGATACAACAAACAATATATGTATATAACGAAAGACAAGAATTTAAAAGGGTATTTGGTTATTATACAGTCATGGATAACTGAATACCAGGATTCTAAATAATAGCAATTTGAGTACATTGTTATGGACTTTCAAGTCATTCCCAAGTTACAGTGACCCTAAGGTGAATCTATTGCAGAATTTCCTTGGCTGCATTTGTCCTCAGGGTGTTCGCCATTGCCTTCCTCTGAAACCTGGAGAATGTGACTTGTCCATGGGCACCCAGTCTGATTCAGTGACCAAGCAGGGATTTAAACTATGGTCTCCCAGAGTTCTAGCCCAATGCTTAAGCCACTGCACCACAGTGTAATGGTGTAGTACATACACTGTACATTGTATTAGTACATACACAAAAGTCAACCCACTGTACTAGATACAGAAAGAATGAATTACAAGTAGTAAGTACAAGAAGTTTTAATATAATGGATTAAAAAGAGTGGTTTCCAGCATATATCAAAGCTATTATGAAAAAATCTTCAGAATGAACATTACTTCTTAATTGAACTCTATAAACAGCAAAAACATTAAAACAGTTCCCATAAGAAATTAAGTATCATCAATATTGACAAACATTTTATACATAAATTCAAGATGGTATTTAACATTTCATTAAGATCTGATTAAATTACTAAAAGAAAGTATTTACTTTGAAAGTGTAAACACTCACTGCCTTGGATAATTCAAAAACACTGGCAATAATAGTCAAGGGATGAAGACATTCCTGGATTTTCTCCAAACGAAAAAGGGGAGGGGACTCCAAATGAAGAAATAACTGGAGACGACACAAACAAACCTTCATTTTTGAATTAAGATAAAAGAAAAAAGAAAAAAAATTATTATATGATATTTAAGGAAAGACCCATTACATCTGTCTTCCTTGTGATTGCTAGTCTAAATGGAATAACATTATACTTCTTGCTAGAAATGTGCAGGACAGGCAAACCTTTTAAGGGCTGCATTGCCTTGGAGGAATCCATTGACAGATGCATATTGCTGGTAGACCATGCTGGAGCTGACACTGGAATGGTCCAGAGCCTTTTCTCCTTTTCTTTCTCTTACTGCTTTCTCCCTTTTATTTTTCTATACCCTTTTTCTCTCTCTCTTTATTTCACTCACACCCTTTGTTTTCTCTTCACATCATTCTCTGTCCCTTCCCCATAGCATCTAAACTGGTTAAATCCACAGTTTGAAAACGTTCTCCACTTTCTTGTGGTCCCTGAATCCTCCAGGGAATGGGCATCATCTGACAGCGTAACTCTCATTGGATATATATGCTTTGAAAACACTCTGCTCACCTTATGTAGGTGAGAGGGGGGTAAGATACCATAGGTCATATAAAGTTGAGACACATATTTCCTATCCAAAGTGGACCAGATGGCAAATTAGAGAAGAAAAGATTTTTGGAAAACATTTGGGAAATGGATTAAAATCATGTTGTTGTTTTGGTGGGTTGTTGTTGTTGTTTTGTTTTGTTTTGTTTTAGGGTTGAGAAGAATCCTAATGAGAAGAATCCTGGAGTGATGATAATCTTTGCAGTTTGGAACTTATTTTGTACAAAATTCAAACTGGTTGTTTTGTGCAGAAAACAGCATATTCTGTGCAGGAATTAATATCTCTGTATTAAAATATTTTTCACACAGAAAATGCTGTTTCCCACACAGAACAACCACACATGAATTTTGCACAGAGCCAATTCCCAATTACAGTTTTTTTCTGTGCCCAAAACAACATTTTCCATGCAGGAATTAATATTTTTGAATTGTTGTTCAGTGCTCTTCCCTGCGTAGAAAATACTGTTTTCTACACAAAACAACCATGTGTGAATTTTGTGCAGAATAAGTCCAGATTTCTGAATAGTATTTGAAAAATTGTGCAAAATTTAGAGAAAAATTACATCCCAATGACAAACCAAGTTACATCTCTTCACAGTTGTGAGACCTTTCATACATTTCTGCAATCCTTATGTACAGATATGGAAGGAGATTGACTGGTACAACCAGACCTTAGAAAAGTTACTTTTTGCAATTACAGATCCTAGAATCTCCATCCAGCATGGCCAACTGTACTTCAAGTAAAGAAAGTCTGTATTTTTTACACACAAGTATCCAATCAAGGTAAAGCAAAATTGTGTCTCATGAATTTATTATAAAGTGTTGCCATGTGTATTAAACCAAAACAGTTTGAAGATGGGGATGTTTCTGTCCATCTTTTTATTATTATTATTTAAGAAAAGAGAAGTTACCACAAAGTCCCATCAATTTTATCTTATCTTTTTCTCTGTTGAAACCAGATCACCTGTTGATACCATTACCATAAAACATATACTTAGAATCCACACTTCTATTTTATTCTTTAAACATAAAAACACAAGAGTATAATTTATGGAAACCTGGAACAAAATGCAGCTCCCATGCTATAATTTTCTAAAGAGCTGTGCATACTAGAAATGTAAATTTACTATCAGGGGTACCAATTATACTTTAAGAGTATTATCTTCTTAGTGGACTCCAAGATACAGAAAGTAATGGGCAAACACGCCAAAGAAGGCAGAAATGAAACATGGTTTTTATCACATAAATTGGATGACACATGCCACCAGAGATTTCTTGGATGGCAATAATTCATTCAGCTAATGAATTTTTAAAGACAGATGCCTGTTTTTGTTTACTTCAGTCTTTTAAAAAAACCTTTTCAATGATTTTAAACAATTATTCAGACCCATGAGCAACTACATGTTGTCAGAAAACACAAAAATTAAAGTAATCAACATGAAAAAATATATTGTTAAACGTTATTATTAAACTTTATTTATAAAGCGCTGTAAATTTGCATATATTGCATATATATGCAAAATGTGTAACATCATAAATGATATTTAATCAACAGCTGCATGGGAAGCTGATGTTACGTATTATAACAAATGACAAAATTTGAATCCTGGGCTGCATCCAAACTGAAGAGATAATCCAATTTGACACCACTTTAACTGCCCTCTCTCAATGCTGTTGGATTCTGGGAACTGTAGTTCGTTTGACACCAGAGCTCTCTGATAGAGAAGGCTAAATGTTTCACATATGTCAGATATTCTAGGAATCATAGGTCCAAAACACACTGCAGGAAAAATCCAGTTTGAGATTGCTTTAACTGTCCTGGCTACAGGACAGTTTCTACAGTGTGTTTTGGACCATAGAATCACAGAGTTGGAAGAAACCATAAGGGCCATCCAATTCAACCCCTGCCATGCTGGAATACATAATCAAAAAACTCCCAACAGATGGCCATCCAGCCTCTGTTTAAAAACTTCCAAAGAAGGACACCACACCACATTCAGAGATACTGTCAAACAGCAATTACCATCAGGATGTTTTTCCTAATGTTTTGTGGAAGGTCATTTCATGCAGTTTGAATCCTTGCGCCATGCCCCTAGACTCTGAACCAGCAGGAAAAAAACTTGCTCCATCTTCAATATGAAATCCTTTCAAATACTTAAACATGGCTATCATGTCACCTCTTAACTGTCTCTTCTCCAGGCTATACATAGCCAGCTCCCTATGCTGCTCCTCATAGGGCATGGTTTCCAGACATTTAATTCTTCTAAGATTAATTTATTGATCTTCATTTGTTTGCTATAAATGCATCTCTACATTCTGCCCATCACTGCACTGAATGAGAGAGGAGGACTTTCCATGTGCTCACATTTATTTGTCCATGGACAAGAAAGGTACATTCCTCTAATTAAAACCATGGAGACATACATTTCTTTGTGTGCCTTCAAAGTAATTGCATGGCCAGTTGTACAAATACTGAAAGTCTTTTCTAAAGCACTACTGACTACTTATATCCCCTGTTGATTATCACAGTGCATGCAATAGTATTTTATAATAATGTATAAAATGTTAACATGCATTTAAGAAACAGAGGCCCGTTACAGACGGGCATGAAAGTACGCGCGGAGCGCGTACTAGGGTTAGAAAGGGGAGGTGCTTCCGCACCCCCCTAACCCTAGTGCGCGCTCTGCACGCACAAAATGGCAGCAGCCGTTTTGCACGGCTGCCGCCATGAGAACGTCACGACCGCGCCGCCTCTATACGCCCTTTCTGCATAATGCACCCTTTCCGTTTCGGAGATCCTTCCTGGTTTGGTCCGCTGGGCGCAGCCTTCAGACAGCTGCGCCCAGCGGACCAAAGGAGAAAGGGGCCAAGCGGCCCCTTTCTCCTCTTCCCCGCTGCTGCGGGGTGTCCTTGGGGCTTGAAGCCCCAGGGACACCCCTTTTCAGGCTGCGGGGAAGGGGCCTTTTGTCGCTTCCCCACAGCCCAAAAAGCAGCAGATCAGGGCCTCAGTGGCTGCCGCTCTGGACACTAAGGCCCCGATACACCGGGGAAAGGGGCGGGTACAGCCCGCCCCAAAGAGGCGGTCTGTAACCCGCTTGAGTTATACTTATTTCTAGGACTTATTGAATAGTGGGAATGATAATATTGGTTGGAACCAAAGCAACTTAGCTGGTTTTAGATCCCACTGAAAATTTTCAGACAATTTAGACATAACTAATGCAAGGTCCATTAATTTCAGCTGAAACTAAATATGACAGGAATTGATTTAGTCCTCTCTTAGTTCATTCCCACTGAAAACAGTGAGATAAGTAAGTCCTCATTTCTTCTACTGAAGAGGAATTAAGTACAATTAAGTCTGAATTCAACTCTCCCTATATTTCAATTTCCTGGCAAGCAGTGATGAGGTAATGCAGATATAGGGCAATTTTGCCCAAGCGATAGCAAAAAGTGGCCAAAATTGCTTGATACCTAAATAGTGGATTATAGGCTAGGAAACTGATATTTTATTTGTGGGGTTTTATGATGCTTGCTCTGTTATTTTCCTTGTTTAAGTGTCTTTGCTCTTATAGTGAGTGTTATGTTTTTATAGTCTTCCTGTGGTGTATGCTTGAGGTAACTAAATTTGTATTGAATACATATAGTATTTTCCACAATTGAATTCAATAGAGAGCTCTTGACTGCTCAACCTTTTTGAATGATGTTAAAGGCAGCTTTCTTCTCAGAACAAGATATGATGAATGAGAGTATTTTAGCAAATGTAGGCCTTTGGAGTGCTCACCATTGCATTAAAATAACCTACTTTAATGGGATTGTATCTTGTGGAATATTCCTCCTGTGCCAAATCTCTTTTTAACATTCAATCTCATGAAACAGAGTAGGCCAATAGTACTAAACACATAAAAACAAGGCAAAAGAGACCAGATCAGAGGTTGAGCTCATCTGACAACTTCCTTCCCATCCTGTTGCTGTTAGGATGTGGAGATGCATCTCTTTCAACTGTCTTTTCAAATTATTTTGATGACTGAGATGAAGGAATAAAAGGCATGCTTATCAAATTTGCAGATGTCACATAATAGGAGGGTAGGGTAGACAGAGCATAGGGTCACAATTTAAAATGACTTTGACAGATTGGTGAGTTCAGCCAAAACTAACAAGACAGATTGGTGAGTTAAGTCAAAACTAACAAAAAGAATTACAACAGGGATAAATATAAGATACTACATCTGGGCGACACCTGTTCTGAAGTCAGTACTTGTGAAAAGGATCTAGTAATCTTAAGCATATCATAAGCTAAACCTGAGTCAACTGCTTAGTCAAAACAGCTAAGGCAATTTTGGGCTCCATCAAAATGAGTACAGTATCCAGATCAAGGATACTAAAGCCACTCTGTTCTGCTTTGGTCAGACTTCACCTGGAATACTGTGTCCAGTTCTGGGCAAGACAGAATTGACAAGCTGAAACAGGACCAGAGAAGAATGACCAAGCTGACCAAAGGTCTGGAAACCAAACCTTATGAGGAACAATTGATAATGAGAAAAGAAGACTGAGAGATGACATAGCTATCTTTAAATAGCTGAAGTGATATCATATAGAAGATGAAGCGAGCTTGTTTTCTGCTGTTCCAGAGACTAGAACATGAAAAAATGGATGCAAATAACAAGAAGGAGATTCCACCTAAACATGAGAAAGAACGTCTTCTTTTTTACTATAACAGCTGTTTGACAGTGGAATAGATTGCCTCAGAGGGTGGTGAATTCTCCATATTTGGAGGGCTTTAAGCAGAGGTTGGATGGGCATTTTCAGGAATGCTGTAATTGTATTCTTGCATGGCAGGGGATAGAACTAGATGGCCCTTATGGTGCCTTTCATTGGTAGGAGTCTATGGCACTGTACAGATGGGCCCTACAGGGCGCCGTCGTTATGTGTGAGGGGCGTCGCTCCCAGACGTGACTCGCCCCTCGCACGTGACAAGGGTGTCAAAATGGCGGCACCCTGTACATACGTAGCATCCGCACATCCCGGCGCCTTTGTGGTGCCACAAGTGCGCCATTGCCGCCTTGTGGCATCACAAAGGTGCCACAAGAAGAACCTGCTTTTTACGGGTTCTTTTTGCTCCGTGACAGAGCCACGTGGTTTGTCTGCTGCAGCTCCCTCGCGGAGCAAACCAGGACGGCAGGAGACCGCCCTTTTTGGGCGGTCTGTAGTCCGCCTATGCTTCTTGAATTACTGGTCTTGATGGCATTATTAAAATTGTTCACCAGCAATGATTTAAATAATCCAAAGGAAAAAAGATGTTTACAATCAAGACATAAGCACAATAGCTTCCATGCCACTTTTGTTCCCAGCAAATGAGATTCCAGGGACATAGTCACCCTGAACTCATATAAGGAAAAGTGTGGTACAGACTGGCGCAATACATTGGCTTCCTGGCTGCATAGGGGCATGGCATACAGACAATGCACGCCCAGACACTGGCATCATACTGCCCACCCAACCAGATGTCAGGCAGTGCTTGTGGCGCTCCAGAAGCATGACGTTCATATGCCACACACTGCAAGAGCACTGAAAAGCTGCCACTGCGGCAGAAAACCCACCTTTTTCAGAGTTATGTTTTGCCGCCTCTTTTTGCACAGGAAAAAAGTTGGAATGGGGCTGCAGTGTGGGGTTGCCATGGCATCCCCTTGGCTCTTTCAGGCCCAGGGTCACACTGTCCCTTTGGGCCGCTCTGTTTTGGCCCTATCTCTTACCCTTTCTCCAGGTTGCTCAAGGTGGCATGCATGACTCCCTGTCTTTTTACCCTTTTATCTTTTCTCCAAAGGTCAGCCTTAAAAATGGGAAGAACATAGGAAAGCTGTTTTATACCAAGCTACACTCTTTGTATATCTAGCTCAGTATTGTCAACTCTGACTGGCAGTAGCACTGTAGAGTTCATTTTTCCAGTGCTATATGAGACCTTCACATGCAAAGCACAATCATTTGGATTTGCCAAAATGACAAATAGTGGCAAGACAATGCAAGTGTAAGTTGAAGGCAGTACTGAAGGTGACCAGTTGAGACAATTAAAAGAAAAAAGAAAAAGTAATAGGTTTAGAATGGGGTATTAAATGAATACTGGGAAGCATGAAGCATTTAGAGAAGAATTATGAAAGTTGGGGCTTGGAAACTTGTGACCGTACAGGTGTTGAGGAACTATTACTTCCATCATCCCTCCAGTTTGGCAGCTGAGTTGATAGGAATTGGAATCCAACACCATCTGGAGCACTATAGGTTCCCAAGTGCTGGTTGAAGCTACACTGTACAACATAATATGATAAAATAACATGATAATTCATATACCCTGGATAGAAGTGGGTAACTAACAGCAAAGAGCAAACAAAACAGAAAGCCAATGCAAGAGCAAACTATGCACGAGCCAGTTCTGGAATCAGCTGAAGAAATTCTCACAACAGGAAGGCACACAGAGTGGAATAATAACAGGCATAATCGAATCACAGAATACCTTTGCTCCAAACAAGAGGGAGTTAGTTCCCTGCTGTTATATCCTTTGCAGAAACGTAAGTTGCAAGACACAGTACAATACAATTTACAATTCCAGTCACTTAAAGCTACAATTCTATAGCTGCTTATTTGGGAGGAACCCAATAGGATTGGCCTCTGAGTAGACATGTATTGGGTTATGTTATTAGATATGTTACACTACACCAGTGAAGGGGAAAGTATGGCACTCCAGATGGCACTGGGCAGAAATTTTCTTTTTTTAAAAAATCATTATTATTTTCAGCTGCCTTCTTAATTATTTTAATGTTTTAGATATGACTGTTTATATAATTGTACTTATTTTTTATTGTTGTTTTAACTGTATTTTGCTTTAATTTATGTTAAAGTGAGTTTCCTTGTATCCCACACTGGAAGAAAGGTAGAACATCATACAAACAAACCAACAAACATCCACCACTTGCTATACTGACTAGAGATTATGGGCAGTCCAATGCAACAGGCATTGAAAGGTCACACTTTGCTTGTCACACAGTATATTATGGTTGCAACTGATTATGCATTTGGCAGTAAGTCTCACAAAGGTTTGTGGGATTACTTTTGTGTGAACATAGGATTCCAATGGGCACATGTCTTAGGGTGCATCTACACTGTATAAATAGTGCAGTTTGACACCGCTTTCACTGCCATGGTATCACAAATCCTGGGATTTGTAGTTTTGTGAGGCACCAGCACTGTTTGGAAGAGAAAGCTAAATACCGTGAAAAACTACCAATCCTAGGATTTCATAGGCTGGAGCTATAGCACTTGCATTAATTGTACTGTGTAGATGCAGCCTTAAAACTTTTTAAATGTTATAGTATTTATATTGTGGATGTTTGTGCTTAACCTTGTGCTTTCTGATATGATATGGGACAACCATAGAAGAATAGTAGATCTCTAATATTTGTAGCATTTTAATTGAAATCCAAAAAGTGGAATCCATATTTACACATTTGCTTTGTTTACTACAGTCACCAAAATGATATGCAATGGATACTCTAAATGATTTTAATTTATTGAGTCCTTTCTCTAAGTTGTAGGTTGCTAGAAAAATGCCTTTTCATTTAAGTTTACAAACTGCTCTCCTCACAGACATGTGTAGAAGAGTTTCAGCCCTAGAGAGTAAAAAGCAGTAAAACCTCTTTGATTACATCCACTTACTGTTTTATTTGATAGATTAAATGGGCCAAAGCATTCCACTTTGGAGATTAAGAAATAATGCTCAAAACTGTAGAAAGCACATCACATTTTATCTCCTGAACAAAGATTCTTTTGCACTAATTTCTGGGTGTGATATGCCATTTTTTCATAGGCAAAGTGACAAAGAAAACCTAATAAAAATGATAAATTAGATAATACTAGTTTTTAAAGTTATGAAAGATCCATTTTGTCCTTGGTTTCTGATAGGCAAATAAAAAATAAAAAATGCATTATGATACCTTTTTCAATAAAGAATGTATTCATCATATTATTATACAAGTTAAATTCTCTTTCCTATTGTCATTGTGGTATATTTTTGTTCTTCTTTCAATATTTGAAATCCTTCTACTTTGTTTTATCTCCACAAATGTTCTCACCTAGGTTAAGAGGTTGGAAATAACTAGTTAGTTAACTTGTTTAATTATTATTTCGCTACTTTTTCCTCCTATCATGGTTTAATTTGTTACATTTTCTGATTAACTCTGGAATTAATCATCCACTTTAATGTGTTCAATATTTTTAAAATACTGAAATTTGCTACTGCAGATGGCTCTTCCCTGGGCAGAAGGAAGGAAGGAAGGAAGGAAGGCAGGTAGGCCTGAGGAAAATAACAGAAGTGGAGCAATAATCATGTGATTCTGTTACTGAGTAGGAAGATGTGAGATGCATCTGCACTGCAGAAATAATCCAGTCGGACACCACTTGAACTGCCATGGCTCAATGCTATGGAGTGCCGGTAACTGTACAGTAGTTTTTTGTGGCACCTGAGCTCTCTGATAGAGAATGCTACAGTAAATATCTCCCAAAACTACAAATATCAGAATTTCATAGCACTGATTCAAGGCAGTTAAAGTGGTGTCAAATTGGATTATTTCTGAAGTGTGGATGCAGCCATGGTGATTCAGCTATGCAGGAAAGTGTTCTGCCTAGACTCAGAGGCACTCAAAACTTTTCTATTCAAGAATCTTCTGGTCTTGACTGATCTTTTCAGCAACCACTTATTGCAGCACTGGCAGTCGGTCAGCATGCTCTAGCTCAGTGATTCCCAAACTCTGGTTCTCAAGGTTCTCCAGCTCCCAGAATCCCCAGCCCTCTTGGCAAACAGTCTGGGATTCTAGGAGCTGAAGTCCAAAACACCTGGAAGGTTACAATTTGGGAATCACTGCTATAGCTGAAATTAACCTATCATTCCTTACTAACCTTTAACATCATTACTTATTAACCTTGAACTTAAAAAAGGTGTTTGAAGGTCAAATGTATTATATACATGTTGCACAGGTGAAGGGATGTAGGAAGAAGAGAAAAAAGATACAGATCAGTGGCAAAACATAGTTGATTATAAAATGAGATACCATAGGACAGCTTTCTGATCATGGCATGTTGGACTCAGACCATACCCAGGCAAAAACTGTATTGCAGTCTTTCTGAAGAAAATTTCAATGCAAGCTACGTTTTCATGAGGCATGTTTAAAATGACAAAAAGAGCACTTTTGAAGATCCCAATAATGACAGGAGCCACTGGGGCCTCAATGAAAACCTTAATGCCATTATCTGTAAATCCTGTGGTCCTAAAATCGAACATTTTAAATAATGAATTAATTGATCATAAGTCAAACAATTAAATGATTTCAGTTATTAGTGCTGGTGATAATGACTTAATTTCTTAATTTTTAACATTTAAAATTATCAAATTAATTTTCAGACCTACTGTTCCAAGCTCTACAATATGTTCATCCAATTTTTGTGCTTCTGAAAAGTTCATCCAATATCACAGTCTTGGGAAAGCAAGGTGCATTTAAGTCGCATTAAAAATAAGAGGACTTAAGAGGGTGACATTATGCTTTGCAGTGCAGCAACCACTGAAAATTAGACTGATTGAAGGTCAAACTAGACAATAAGGGAAACGCATTATCTGAGTGATTAATGTGTTTTCCTTCAACTAGAAGGGTTTTCTCAGAGATATACGCTTCAGCAATCTGACTTGCAAATTAAGTCCATATTTATCTTGCTATGCGTAGTCACAAAATGAAGCACAAAAAGTACAAGCTGCATTTTGAGGACAATTTACATGCTATGATAAGCTGATATCCTCCATCACTTGAAGAACCACCTGTTCTATCTCCTGTGAGCTTTACCAGCTTTCTAGTCTGGCCCTAACTAGCCACCCAGAAACAGCAAAAGTGGCCACCACATCTCATAAGATGTCTCAGCATATTGAGACAGGAATGTGTTAACTCTTATGCAAAATTAATGAAATGGAGCCAGACTCCCTAGATTATGCCTATTAGAACAGTTGCACTCTCATCTGCAATCTTCATGGTCTATACAACTGATAAACTTTATAAAGAGCTGTGGCCTCCCCGTATCCTGCACTATGAAAGATCAAGCAAGAAAGGGTGCAAGACAGAGAATCTTGGACATTGTGGCACAAGAAGATATAGCCACCCTCAGCAGGGTAGGGAATTTAAAATGATTGAGTTGATATAAATGGTCCTTTCAAATGCCAACTTATCTAAAAATACAGATCCCAAAACATCTCAGAGAGGCATTCACCAGAGCTAGGTTTGACCAACTTGATACCATGGTAAGACGTGGGAGATTCCAGGGTATCCCTTATAATGAATGAACTTGCATTTGTGGTGACCACAAAATTGAGGATCTAGCACACATTTTGTTTAGATGTAATCTGTACCAACAGGAAAGAGACCAATACCTTGATCCCTATATCAAACGAACAATATTCTGGGATACTCACATCAGAATATCATACTTTATGAGTGGACAAGATTCAAAAATATCTACTGCCACAGCTTGGTTCCTTCATAAAGCATCACTGTTGAGATCTAGGTATGTGGGGACGATTGGTGTTAACTGTAAGGGTGATGAAGAGATTTGACATATGATGACGGATGTTTTATGTTATTTCTACCTCTCATTTTAATTCTGTTTTACATCCCTTGGTAACTATTTTACACATTTCTGTTCGATTGTGTAAACACTTTTATTCTTACCTGTTTATTTGTATATCTTTCAGTACATATTGTATATTTTTAGATTAGTATAGTTTGTATATAAGCTGAGCATGTTTAGGCTATTCATACGTATATATATTGTACTGTGGTTATTGCACTTAGTGCACTATATTAACATTTTATATATGTGTGTGTGGCATTGCTTGTATTACTATGCTTTGAGTATTTTGAAACAGCCCTCAGGCTATTCAATAAACTTGTTTGTTGTGTTAACTCTTAACCATAACATTATCCACAGGATTTGTGGTGTGTGTGTGTGTGTGTGTGTGTGTGTGAAGGCTTCTGAGGTTTGTGCCAAAAGTCTCCTTCCTTTTGGGAAGCAAAGCACACACACCATAAAAAAAGAAGCCGGTGATAGATCAGGAAAAAAAAAAAAACATCCAAATCTTCTGATTTTTAAAAGTCTTTGCAATCAGGCAACAGCTATCGTCATTTAGCTATGCATTTTGTACAATTTACCCAATTTCCATAAAATTATTCCAGTAATTGTGAATACAATCATGAGGCCAAGTGAAAATAGCTTGCCATCTCAAAGGTGAGGTGGAAAATGTGGCAAAGATGAGACAAGTAAGGATTTACATCCCTATATGTCATTGCCTTACCAACTACAGCCATACCTATTCCCTGCCATGGAAGAAACATTGATCTTGGCTTCTTTACACCAGTACTATAGGCCCAGTACAGACAGGCCATTTGTGACGATAATAGGGCTTGATTCGTTGCAGCATCCACATGCGCCGAACCCTACTATCGGCGCCATTACGTCACAAGGTGTCTTTATGACAGTGCAAAAAAGGAGCTGCCTAGAGCGGCTCCTTTTAGACAGCGCATCTGTGCTGCAGCATGCGGATGCTGCAGCACAGATGCCGGGCAAAGATGGGTGGCACATCTGTACTGCCCCATAGAAAGAAATGCTAATAAAAAGCATGGCGGGGGAGTTGATGGAAATAGATGTAGGGTTCCATCATAGAGCGGCAGGTAACTGTTTCATTTTGGTACTAAATGCTCCCAGTTTGTTGCCAGTAAATCAGTGCTGTCACATGAGTTCTGATTTTCATCTTTGAAATATTGGGGCATTTGTGGTACAATTGGCCCTTCTTATACACTGATTTTTTATACACGGATTCAAGCATCCACAGTTTGAAAATGTTAAAAAAAAGTATAAATTTCAAATATCAAACCTTGATTTTCCAATTTTTATAAGGGACACAATTTTGCTACACACACACTTGATCTTAGCCAAAAGACTGAGAAGCGATACCATTTTGCTATATTTAATGGGACTTGAGCATCCAATTTTGTTATCCATGGGGGATCTTGGAACCAAACCCCAGCGTATAACATGGGCCCACTGTAGTTTCTTAAACTATGTAAATTGGGGAGAGTGTTCTACTGATTGAGTTCCAAAAGTTCCATCCTGGGATAACATCCTATTGTTTTGAATATAGCTTCAGCTTAAGTCTATTTAGGATTTGCCTATCTTTCCAAGGAAGATGTACTTAGTCTATGATGGCATGCCATCCAACATTTCAAAGATGAAAATCAGAATGCATGTGGTCAAGCAACATCAGAGTGCAATCAGTACAGTAAAAGTTATTAATGAAGAAGAACACACAAACTAGGAGATGCTGCAGCACTTTGCTTTTGTGTGAACCTACTGCAGGGGTGGGTACTGTAAGGCATATATTGGCTGCAAAAATATTGGCTGCAATGCCTCAAATTGACATCTAGGGGTGTGGAGGGTAATTCCACCATGTTTGGAAGTCCCATGCCCCCACCCCAGGTGAAAAAGAAATCCTCAAAATAACTTCTATGGGATATGGGAAGCATTTCCACCATATTTGTCCTCCTCAGACCAAGGGGATCCATTTTTGAAACCGGAAGTGAATAGAAAGTAATGTTTACTAATCTCCTGTTGTTAAAAAAGGTGTCCCCTGGCCTATAATGGCCCAGGAAGGCCCTTCTGCCCCCTCTCTCTCCTGCTGAGTTTGTTGAGTGCAAGCTACTTTTGCACTTTAAACTAAGATCCAAAACACACTGCAGAAATAATCCAGTTTGAGACCACCTTAACTCATTCAATGTTAGGGAATTCTGGGAACTGTCATGTTGTGAGACATTTAGCCCTCCCGGTAAGAGAGCTCTGATAAACTGCAATTCCTGGAATTCTCTAGCACTGAGCCAAGGCAGTTAAAGCAGTCTTAAACTGAATTATTTCTGCAGTGTGTTTTGGACCTTAGCTGGCATCAACTGAAAAAAAAAGCTGAGGACAAAGTGAGATGGTGGCAGGAAAGGAAATAAATTAGGAAATTTTAAAAGTAGCTGAAAAAGTGGGTTAACTGGGACTGTCCCTTTTAGTGTCACCTGTTGTGGGGGGTGAGGCTTCTGGAGGCTAGGATGCTGGGGGGCCTCTGGGGGCGGTATATGCTCCCTGGCCCCATGCCTCCATTCCCCCATCATGAGGGAAATGATGGGATGACACAGGGAGAGGGGCATGTGTGGGGACAGTTTGGGGGCAAGGGATGCATGCAGATTGCACAGGAGGAGGAGCATGCACAGGGATCGCATACAGGAGGAGGAGCATGGGAGAGGGCCCAACCAGGTGTCATTCCTCTTCTGGGGTGTCACCTGGTGTGGGACACCCCATTGTACCCCTCCAGTGACACCACTGGTCCCTGCCAGAATGTAGTTGGCCAGTGAAGCCCCTTTTACTCAAAATCTATGGATAGTTTTTAACATACACTTATGGTTCTATATTGAAGCTACCTTAAATATCATCCTAACAAATGGGGCATTTTAGTTGCACACAGTCATGTCTTCCTGAAAAATTCACATACAGGTACAAGGCAGAGCTGTAAACAAGTCCTGTATCTCTCCAGGTGCAAAAGGACAAGAGTTTCAACACCCGACAATATGACTTCCCTGCAAGAGAAATTCAACACCAAGGGGAAAAATTGTGCTCTGTGTACAAACTAACAAAATATATGTTGTAAGGAAAGTATATGTTGTAAGGAAAGTATATGTTGTAAGGAAAGGCCCTTCAAATGCACTGTCAATGATGATTTGTACAAGGAAACAAAGTTTGATACTCAAAGTGCACAGAAATAACCTATGATATCAGCCAAAACACTGTTCCATGGCTTAATATAAAAGTGCATCCTAACATCCACTCCCCCTTCCCGAGACATCTTATTTTCACTGGATTCGCCTTTTAAAAGGTGATAAAGACAAGCTACATTTTAAAGCCAGTAATTGTTTCTTAATGGTGGGCACTCTGTCAAATTAGCTATAGCTGCTCTTAGAGAAAACTTTGATGTGATTTACCCAACTATTAAAGCTATTAGTGGAAACTTGAAATTGATTTATTTTGCCCATTGCATTAACCTTCTCTGGCAGACTCATCACTTCCTTATATAGGGCATGACAAATGCACCTTGGTGTCTAAACATTTTTATATAAAAAATGGAATGTAAGAGCTAGTTCACTGTAAGCTACACATTAGTGTAATGACAAGACAGTGGCAATAGCTCCCTGCTCATGTCTTTATTATGAAATGAAGGATGCAAAAGAATATTTCACAACAAAGTTGTTGTTTTTTCAGGCAAAATAAGCTTTGGTTTTACGGGAACCTAAAGACAAAACTATATCCGTTATCATTTCACAGCACACATTTCCTTGATTCTTCGGAGTTTACTTTTGAATATATTCCTAAATTTGCCAAAGAACTTTTTTCTTAATAAAGAAATGTTCAGTTTTTCTTTTTTAAAGTGGAGTTAAAATCAGGACATACTTTTGGCATCACTGTCTAAAGAATAGTAATTTTATCCACAAACTAAGAACAAAATATAGGAAAGTGTGGCATCAAATGATACAGTTTTTAAAAAAGCACCAGAGAAAACATTAAACATGAATACTGTACCCCACCACCAGTTCCTTAAATCCAACATGAAATTCATTTAAATGAAAAATGTTTTTCCATTTAATGGACTGGAAATATGGATATATTACATTTCCCTGCAGTTACAGATTACCATATGACACAGGAGTACTTGTAATGTCATCTAATCTACCAGGTGCATACAGTATGAAATACCTTTCCCAAAGTACACGGCAGAAATGCTAATAAACTGTTCCCACTGCAATGTGCCAATTTAGACTATGTTATAAAGATGCTATTTCAGTGTAAAAGGAATTGGGTATGTGGTTGTTTCTCCCGCAACAGCACTTTCTCTTGTTGAAGAGGCAAACTGCTAATCTGTTTAAAAAGCAGCTTGCCTCCTCAGTTTATAAAACTTTCATACCCCCCCCAAAAAAAGAACAAATCCTACTGCCAGAACAAGTAGGTCTATCAGAATTTACAAAAGTAACTTTTTGGACTACAACTCCTAGCATGCCCTAGACAGCATAGCTGTTCGTCATGTTCCCTGAAGAATTCTGGGAGTTGAACAAAGCAACTTTCCCAAGCCTGGATTTTAGACAACCTGTCCCTGACAGGGTCTTTGAATTACAATCTATACAACAGCTAACTTTCCCATTACCTTTCAGCATAGTTGAAGGCAATCCATACATCTGCTAGAATCAATGGTTGTAGCCAGAGATTACAAGATTAAAGACTTTGTAATGGTCTGGAAAAAGATGAGGCGAGAAGCCTTATATCTAGCCAGCAGATTTAGTAGTACTTCAGTGGTATATCACTGGCTTTTCTGTAGAGAGGTAGCTTTGTTACAGCTGAAAAAGATAAAAGCTATATTTAAAAAATCCCCAACCTGGAGCCCTCCAGGGATGTGAGTGTGCTGAATGGGGATGATAGGTGTTCTAATACAATGTATGTGGAGCGGTCCAGATACATTGTATATCAATCAATGTTTACTGATTAGCCCTTAGGCCATATCAAAATAACACAAAAGTAGATAAAACATGTGCCAGGTTGAGGAAGGAAGCTCTAAAACCTTGTGAATGAAAATATGTCTGGAGAGGAGGAGAGGCAACCAGCATCAACACTATTCCTATATAAAATGGCCTCTGATGCTTTTCCCTACCACTGTAGCCACAGAATACTTATTTTCTTCACTAATTATGAATTAGACATTTCTGGGTTTAATACGAACGCAGTCAGTTTCTGAATACAAACAAAGTGCTGATCTTAAACGTTTAAACAGTTTAAGGGCTGGTTATCTGTAGGCCTACCTCTATTCTTGCAGTCCTTCCAATATATCTAGATCTTCCTCAGAGGTCATTCTAAAGTGATCATGGTTAAAAAAAAAATTAAGTTAGCTTGTATAAGAGACACAGCTTTCTTGGTAGTGGAAGTCCTCCAGGTTTGTAGAAACACCTTCCTATGTCCTCATGCTCTGTACTGTCAGTATATTCATTTACATGGTTATTAAGCAGCTCTCTTTTACTTGCCACCTTGGGTAGCTTATATGACCAGGGCAACTTTCAAGTACTGTGTGCGGTTCAGTTTTTATATGCTGTTTCTTTTCTACCACATAACAGTTCTGTTTCTCTTGCTTTGGAATGACATATCCATAAAAAGTGGGTAGACAGACAAGCAGATAGATGATATTCTGATTTCATATTTCTATTATGAAGTTTTAACTGGATTTTAAAACAGCATGAGATAATTGGCTGTCTCTAAACAGAAAACAGAGTACAACTGAAGAAAGCAACAAGTATTTGGTTGAGCCACAGAAATGGAATCTATGTCCTCAATATCAACTGTGCAGGGATATGCCTACCCATTAGCTCTGAATAAACTGCCTGCTTTAATTCAAGCAATAATAGCATTTTGCTTTGCAACTGGTTTTCTGTGACAGTCTGTTTCAGGACTTCCAATAAAAATGAGTACCTGGTGTTTTGTTTGGCTTTATGTGTTTCAGGCAGGTTTTAGTGGTTTCCTTGGACATTTCATACCAGAGGTGATTTTGACAGCAAATGACAATCACAGAAAGCCACAATAAATGTGAATTTATTGTGAATTATGTCCAAAAGGGAGCCCTTGTGAATCAACAGTAGTGTTTACAAAAGGTGTCAGACATATCCATGATCATTGATGTTCCTGAGGAAGCAATATATATATAGTGTGTATAAATTGTGCAGTAATGTAAGGCAAAGAGTTACCGTTGTTGGCTTTGGTCACAGTGGCAATGTTCTAAGTGACTGTTTCTTTCTGTTTTACAACACAACTGTAATGAAATTGTTGTTGAGCAAGGCCCATGATATTTTTTCTTTGCTTGCTTCTAGCATTTACAGATTTGTCTTTAACTAAATACCCAAGGGCTTAAGTAGAACGTGAGGATGTCCTTAGCCAGCACAGCCAATGGTGTGGGAGAATGTCAGTATTTGGAGAGACACCAAGTCCCCCAACCATGTACTGCTACGTCATACCCCCAAATGGTCCCGATTTTGCAGAGACATCCCCAGTTAATCCTCTATCATCCCTCTTTTCAGCTGCTTTTAAAATGTCCAGCTTCTCTCTCCTTCTCCCGCTTCCCTCTTTTGTCCTTGTCTTACTTCATTTGCTGCAAACTGAGTTCAAAGTGCAAAAGCAAGTTGTACTCATTATACTCAACAGGGGAGAGGATAGGAGAGGGGAAGAATCTTGTTCAAAGTGCAAAAGCAAACTGCTGCACTCTATCCTAGTTTGTGTGTTATTCCTCATGAATAATTTTGCCATCTTTACCACACCCTGACGTTGCTTGCCATGTGTTCTGTTTGTTATCTAAGAAAAGTTGAAGGTTATGCTTCATGGGGAGGGTTGCCATATCCCGCCTGGGGGTGGGACTTTCCCAGTTTGGGGCGGGGCCACACAGTTCCGCCCCGGTTTGGCCCCTCCCCCAGGACCTCCCCCCCAGCAAGGCCCTGGAGGCAGCTCCACCCCTCCCCATGGCTGTGTGCCACCCTCGCCGCTTCCCTGCCTGGCTTAGCCTAGAGAGCAGGTCTTCAAGACATCTGCCACTCAGAGCTATTGCCAGCCCACTTGGTATATATACCCTGCAAGAGGCCTTACTTTCCAAGTTACAGTGAGAAAAGAAAAAAAGGCCATAAATCGTTCATGTTTCACTGGGAGTCTAAATGCCTCATCTTTTAAATGTATACCACTCAGTATTGTTGTAATTCTTTATCACAGGATTGTTTTTGAGGCCCTAAACACCTTTACTTGTAATATGCAAATTTCTCCCGAAGCTGACCAATGGGAAAGAAGCAATCAGCCCTCCATTTGGGTTGGTTTTCAATGGCTTGGTGAAGGAAGAGATTTTGCCTTGCAAGTTGCTGGTAAATAATAGAAGGCTTTGGGGTAGCAAAAGGCTGCAGAAATAGTTTGACCCCGCCCCTTAAACATCCATGGCTCAGTGCTATGGGATTCTGGGAATTGTAGTTTCTTGTGGCACCAGAGCTCTTGACAAAAGGAAGCTGAATGGTCCACAGAGGAGGCATTGCCTGGGGGCAGAGCCTCTTGCCAGCAGTCTTCAGTGGAGGAGAGGAGGCTGATGGTCCTGGCCACTTCCCTTGGCTCCCTCTCTCCTCCTCCTCCTCCTCCTCCTCTCAGAGTAGTCACAGCCAAGATGAGCTTCTCATTCACTCTCCCTGGCTTTTCTCTCACCCCCCCTCTGCACTTTGAGACCCCTTTAACTGCCAAAGCTCAATGCTCTGGAATTCTGGTGTCTGTGAGGCATTTGGCCTTCTCTGTCAGAGAGCTCTGGTGCCACAATAAACTACAATTCCCAGGATTCCATAGCACTGAGCCCTGGCAGTCCAAGCAGTGTGTTTTGGACACAGAGATCCTCCAAATGAATCCAGTCCCTAGCTTTTATATCTCTCTCACACACTGCAGGAATAATAACCCACTTTGAGACTGCTTTAACTCAGTGCTAGGGAATCCTGGGAATGCTAGTGTTTGGGAGATATTGAGACTTCTCTGTCAGTGATGGCTCTGAGGCCACAATAGACTACAATTCCCAGGATTCCCCAGCACTGAGCAGTCTCAAACTGGACCATTTCCTCAGTGTGGATGCACCTGGGGAGGAATTCTGGGCACTGCAGTTCAACTACGTTTGGAGGGTTATGGGACTCCCTGTCAGAGATAGCTCTGGGGCCACAATGTACTACAATTCCCAGCATTCCCCAGCACTAACCCAGGACAGTTAAATCACTCTCAAACTGGATTATTTCCTCAGTGTGGATGCAGCTTTGGTGAGGAACTCTGGGCATTTCAGTCCAGCATTGTTTTATTTCTGCAGTGTATTTTGGACCAGAGACAAGGTGACCAGGCATCCTCCTCCTTTTCCAGGATATGCCTCTTCTGTCAAATTTCAAAATGTCCTCCATTTGGATCATGGCTAAGAAGCATGGATTTATAATTACATGGGTGTTTTTAGCTTTTATTTTTGGCCATGTCCTACATTTTTTTGCTTGGGTGCCCTACATTTTGGGGTGAGGGCATTGGTCACCTTGGTCAGAGAGCTTTCCAGGGGTTAACTGCCATTCTGCTATGGTGCTGGAAGAAACCACCATTCCCAGAATTCCATAGCATTCAGCCAAGACAGTTAAAGTGGTCTCATACCAGATTATTTCTCCAGTGTAGATGCAGCCCAAGCCTTTTGCCTCTCTTATGCCTGAGATTTCAAAGCCCAGCCTTAGCACCACAACAAACTACAAATCCCAGGATTCCATAGGATGGAGTGATGAGAGTGAAAGCAGTGTGGCAGCAGCCTAAGTGTGCTTAATGCAGTTCTTAACATGGTGCACCTCTTGCCTACACAGTCTCACAAGACTTTTTTGTTTAGCAACTTGTACCCATTAACTCCATTTCATGTCTCCTTTATTTAGTGGGGAGGAATACAGACAAAACAAGTCAAAATGAAGAAAAACCAAAGTCCCTTGACCAAAGGGTTTGGTTGTGGAATAAGCCTCTGAAATATGCAAGAGGCAATGTTAAAATAAAGCCATGTTCAATGCCCAAGGGGGGTGGCCAGAAAGGGAAGTACATTTCTGTGATCTGTCTACGAATAATGTCAAAATGTCCTCCATTTTGATCATGCCTAAGAAACATGCATTTATATTAACATTTCTAAAAAAGCCTCAATTTTTTTGCATGTCCTCCATTTTTAAAAAATGTGTCCTACATTTGAAAATGTTGTCCTGCATTTGTCCTACATTTGTCCCGGTTTGGAGGTCCTCACTTATGGCAACCCTATTCATGGGGCAATTTCAAACAACTTTCATATGGCGACCATCACACAAGAGCTACCAACACTTTAGACCTCAGGAAATAAAGCAGGACCATGATGTACAGAGTCTCTACAAAGTGCTCCATTCCCAAGCCCGGCTTGGAATAGCATATTATAGAATTCCTACCAAATTGCACCCAATGCTTAGAGAAAACTTAAGTAAACGTGAAAGAAATACCTCCTGTTAAAGGCTCTACTTTTTTCTTTAAGAAAATGTGTGCTCTTTGCAGGAGAGATCTCCCTTTCAGAGGAGGTAGATTTATGAAATGTGGCAAGGCAGTATCAAGGCCCCAGAACCATTAATTTAAGATAACTTCCCTTTTTGTTGCTTCTCCTGTGGAAACTGCTGAGCAATCAGAATTTCTTTCTTCTTCTTTTTTTCCTTTTTACCTTTTGCTCTTTGTGATATAGCTTATGTCATGCTAGGATCACAGTTCCCTGTTATTAATTACACAAAGCTAAGGCACACTTTTTATCTCCTGCTAGTCAGGGACATTTGTATATAGAAGGAGGGAGATGGGGGTGGGGAAGCAAGATGCACTGTACTGACTTCCCCCCTAGTCTATGAAATTCATTTCTGCTGCTCCTTTTATAATCCTGCCTTGGAAACTCATTTCATTTTAAAGAGCTATAAAGAAGTCATGGCTATATTCAGGGCTGCTTATTGCAGGAAGTCTTAAAATAATCCTTCTGGGCTGCTTCCTCCCATGTTACTTCAGGGGAAAAAATAAAATAAAGTAAAAAAAAAACTATGGCCAGATAACAATCTGACCTTATGTTAAGCCGCAGAAATAATAAAATGAAATCCAGAAAGTGAAAGATGGATAAGTCTGAGGGAAGCAATAAGCGGTCTGCAGCCTGCCAGTGAGGTCTTTTGCAAAACTTTTAAAGACGTTTTCAGATTATAGACACATTTGGAAGTCTTTTCAAGGAGGCACATATGGCCTCACCTTTACTGATTTTGAAACAGGATGTTGACGATTAAGGAACAAAAAACAATCCACATTAGGTTAATGTACTGTGGGCTTGACAGTGTCTATATGTTGCTGGTTTCCACTGATGTTGCTGAAGCAAAATCTATTTGGTTTTTCTGATACTTTATTGTAGGCTGTCTTGGAGAGGTCTAGGTTCATTGACAAGTTTGAAAATCAGAGAAGAAAGATTCATTTCCTGTTGGACCAAAACAAGAGTTCTTTACTCTTGGGCACTTTAACATGCTCTGAATAGAAATGATAAGAATATTTAAAATATTAGGAAAATGGTAAAAAAAAACAACAGCAACAGATTTCTCAAGTGTGAAGAAACTGACTAGAAATTTTGAATTTATTCTGCATGAAAAATTCACTTGGGTTGTGTGTGTGTGTGTGTGTGCGCGCGCTGAAAGTAATTTCTGTGCTGAAAGCAAGTTCCTGCACAGGGAAAAAATTGTGCACATAAAGAGCTCTGCACAAGCACAGTCCACACACACCAGAATATCTGGATTTTCTGCTCAGAACTGAAATAAACCCACACTTTTCTTCTCTGGATTAAAGCCTTGAGGAGATGAAAAGGCCTGGATTTGGCCTCAATCATTTGGACAGCTTGCTATGAAAACTAGGTGAGACCATTTTATTTTGGCTTATATAAGCACACCCTGTGGTTCCTAGAACCTACCAACCAGTATGACCAGATTCTAAGAGCTACAGTCCAAACCCCAACACTGCCTATTCCAAGTTCTAGATTATTTCAATGGCTACTGCCTAGCTCTGATACTCCCTCTTAATGATGTCTAGGCTGGCTCCTTCATACTTATCTTTGTGTTGGCAAGCAAAGATCTTTTTATTAAAATGAAGCTATGACAACTGACTTTGGTTGTTACAGAAAGGGCTTTATAACCCTTTTCTGTACTTTTCTGTTTTCCTTTATTAGTGTGTTTTTAAATTGCTTTTTAAATCTGTTAGGTTTGAACTTTTATATTTTAATAGCATTTATTTCATTCAGTTTTAGTGTTAGCTGCCTTAAATCGCATTTTTGGAAGGAAAGTGAGAAATAAATGCAAAAAAAAAATATGCCTGCTTTTACACCTGGATCTTACTTGTTAGTAATTGTTAGGAAATTATCTTGTAATGCTTATATCACAGATGTTAGACTCAAAGAAAAAATATATATGCCAAGTTCAGTACAACATCCAATGGAGTGTCAGAATAATCTGAATGCATGTGGGCGAGGTAGTGTTTTTAAAAACTGGAACTAGCAAAGCCTTCCATCCCACTCTGAATCATGTGCCGAAATGCAAAAGCCTCTTTCGTAAACAAGCTTATTGTTGCAAATGTTAATCCAAAGTCTTCTAAAGTGCAAAAATATGGAACACCGTTATTAATGTATAATGCTGGCAGTATTTGCTTTGGTGTCAAGTTATGGCACAGAGAACAGACATCAAAAAGAGAGGCATGGAAATTACACTCATTAGTGTTTTAATCTTTTGCAAGCTACTTGTTGTAAAAGAAAATTTCATGAATATATGAAGTGACAAGTCGCATGTCTGTTCTTTGTCTCCAGAAAATATTATTTACTGGTGGGGGAGGAGTTGACAAAAAAAAGAGAGGCATGTCCATGTCATTTCCCCCCCAAGAAACAGAACATTGTACAGATGTAATGCCCTTCGATGGGAATGCATTTTAATTGGCAAGTTGAAAGTACAACAGCATGAGCTACAAACTGCCAATGAAAACCAGTTTGGATAGCACACATGTTCAGTGTTTGATGTGAAAAGAAGGACTTGTTTTGAACTTTAGGCTCACACATTTCCCGTCCTTTCTCCTTTGCTGGTATGATTGAGGAAGCATTCAGAAATGTTCGCTTCCAGTTTAAATCAACAGCCCCTTCCTGTGTTCTCTAAACCATCAGTTTCTGGAATGTGCTACCCAGTCTCTTGAGCAGGCTCTCATTAGATAATCTCAGCTGTACCTACTAGAAGACTGTATTTATGTTCACAAGACCAGCTGGCACATCAGAAACTGAGACTTTGCTTATTTCATTCCTCCATTCAAGAGCAAATAATTTCAGCACTTTTCTTCCTGCTATGTGAAGTTTTGAGCACTATTTGTTATTGTTGTTGTGGCTGACTTCATTAGGGAGGAAATCATAAGCACAAAAATACATATAGTTTTCCTAAAACTGGGTTTGGGACAGAAAACATTTATTTTTGTCAACCACCCACAGGGCTTCAGATCCTCCACCACCCCTCCAGATAGGAAAAATGTGGAAGTTCAAGTCCCATATTGTCAAATGGACAGCGATATGCACCCACCCATATCAGCATGCCCGCATGCATACATATCACCATTGGATAATATGGCGCATTCTTAGTAGGGTGTCTTAAATCTTGAGATACCCCCCCCCCCCCAATCATGGATGGAAAATCAATGAGTATTCCTCACCTTAGCTGGGACTAAGCTGAAGATTAGTCTGGAAACATCTGGAAGGCCACACATTCCCCATCCTTACTTTAGAGTGATGAAGAGAAATAAATGAGGGACCCATTGACAGGAAATAAATTTGAAGGAGGTGAAAAGGAGTGAGGAGTGTGGATCATGGCCTCAGATGGCAGAAATGACCAGGAAGGGAGAAAACAAGGTGAGTGGGTGGAATTTTTAAAACACATACACATTCATGGCTTATGGAAATGTTTCTTCCTGTCATTTCAGCTGTGAAATCAATAAGAATAAGAAAACATTCAGCTTGTCAGTTTGACTGTATCTGCTCCAAATGCATGTCCAAAAGTTAGAGATTCTTCATAACAAGTCTTTGTTAAGTAAGGTAGTTGTATGTCTTCAATTCCTCCTCTTCCCATAGGCCATGCTATGAAACAAGCAATTCTGAATCATAGTTTGTGTTCAGCTGAGAAGTACCAAGTGACCTTTGCTTTGACTGCATCCCAATACCTTCTGTTTACTTTGGGATTCCCTTGGACTCTTTTATTAAATCAAATGGTCAAGGTTCATTCCGAGCTGTTTATTTTGCTATGTACGTGCAGGTTTTCCTGGTCTTCTTCTTATTATTATTGCTCAGGTAGAAACTTTTCCAAACCTAGAGGCCTGGGCACCTGCATTTTTGTTGTTGCTGTTAAGATATACAGTCTGCCCTTTTTTACGCGGGGGATCCATTCCAGACCCCCCCCTGCATAAAAACCTGCATATGCTCAGCTCGTACATGCAGTGGCGGCATGCGGCTCCCTCGCAGCTTTCAGCGTATGCTGAAAGCTGCGTATAGTGCGTCCGCATATAACACGGGCGCACTGTACACACATCCATGCCAGAGGTGTTGGGGGTAGGACATATAGTTTACTGCCCTCCCCAGACCTGGATACAGGTACAGTATGAAGTTATTTGTAGCTTCTGGACTTTCCTGCCTACCTCATACTGTTCCCATTAGGAAAATGGGAAATTGGCTAGGGTGGCGTCTAAATAGGTTCTAATTTGGCAGGACTGGGGTTGATTTATAGTTCAGTGAGCACTTCGGACACTGCTTGGGTGGAAGGGACATCTCTGGAACTACCTCTTTACATCTTGGGACCTTAGAGGTGGAAAAAGAGATTGCCTTTGAGGCTGGCCTGAAGGATAAACACTCTCTTTAATCCCCAGGGCTTGGGAGAGGGACTTCGTGGTTAGTCTTTATGATGTGCGGCTGGCCAGAGAGTAACCCAGCCTTTGGTTTCTCATTCAGGCTCAGGTGTGATCACCTAGGGGAAGCTGCAGAGGTGCTCTGGGGAAGATACCTCCGGCTGCAGCTGTTCCCACACTAGACTACTCTCCCATCTTAGTTGCAGTTATCTCAAGAAATTTGATAACTAAGTTAATAAATGGCCCATTTTTCAACCTGCTTTCTTGTCTTGTCTCATTATTCTGGCATTGGCCAGCAAATATTTTGGTAGAGCAGTAGTCCCTCTGCTCTGATCAAAAAACTATAAAACCCCTACACTTTTTCTTGCCTGTTTCAGAAACTCAAACTTAATAGCCAGAAAAAGAATGAATCATATGGCCAAACTTCATGTCCCCAGCCAGTGGTAATGACAAAAATTGCAAATAAAAGCCTTTGGTAGGGGGGAAAAACCACTTGTGGTTTCTACTGATTAAATCTGTTGGAGTTGTTGGCATTTCATTGTTGTTGTTTTAAAAAGGATGCTAGACTTCTATTGTAAAAGTCATAGACCTTGGAGGAAAATACAATTTGAACCAGGTGGTTTTATTTTGTGTTTATTGGTATCTTTCCTGCCTCTAGATTATACCAGCTGGATTGCTTATCATCTTCTCTGGGATGGCTAAAGAGCTCAGAGTGTTTTACCTTCCTAACCTAATCCAAAGGGGCTGCTTTATCAGCATTAGCATACTGTACTAAGATCTGCTCTATTTAATGCATTGTAGGAGACTAGTTAACAGAATTCCCACTGGCCTAATAAAAACCTAATTTGCAGAAGGCCAGGAAAAGTGGCAAACTTAAAACAGCTTAGATAATCATTCTGAGTTTCCATAGCTATTGAATGAGACAAATTGCAGTACACTGGTTCTGCCAACCATTTCTTCCTGGAATATTAATTCTTCATTCTGAGCATACAGTTAAGCAATAATTAAAATCATAATTTTCTTTAAAAAATAAAAAGAGCCAGTGGGATCATTAATGCCTGATAAACTTGGTAGGCTTGTCTATACTGTCCAACCCCCCCCCCCCCATGCAGTGCTTGATGAACACAGTGAATCTGATTCTTTAAGCCGTTAATCTGATTTAACAAAAAGCTCTGGTTACTCTGGAGTTTCCTGGAAACTCCAGGGTGAACCCAGGTGTTGTTGGATGTGAGGACAGCTGGATCCATAGTGACCCAGCTATCCATGCATCTACAAATCCACCTGGGATGATCTCTGGGGTCCAAGCAACCAAACAGCACCCTGTTCTTGGCTCTTAGCCCCAGCAGATCCTTTAATTTCCCCTATTTCCTGGGTCTCTGTTCCCACTCCATGCTAAGCTGAATGAGACCCCTTGACATCCTTTAGTCACGCTGCCACCTCCCAGTGAATCTATAATGAATTTCCCTTAGCACACACCGGGACTTGCTAAGGACTTAAAGTTTCCTTCCTAAGCAAGCGACAATTGAGCTAAGGCATGTGTATAGGAGTATAGAGACAGCAGATACTTTTTAAAAAAGTATTTATTCTAACAACACAGTATAGAGCAATAAGTTATCATTCATGCAAGGCCTCCTTGCAGGTACAGAATACATAGTTACAAGAAGTTCATTTCAGGCAAGCCAAAAGATAAACATAACAAAGGCCTAGACACTCTAGCTAACACATTTCCTAAACTACTCACACAGAGACGGGATCTGCAGTCCTTGATGGTTTTGGATGCAAGGAGTTGGCCCCATTGCCTAGCTCATCCCTTAGGCTTGCCCTCTTGGCACAGACCCAAACAGCTGAGCTCCCAAACAATGAAGACTCAATGGGCCACAAAAGGGAAAGACTCAAAACTACATAGGCCACACCAAGGAAAAGACTCAGGCCACATGGTCTCAGAAGCCTTTTAAAAACCTCTGTTGGACGATTCTTGAATCTCCTGGTCCTGCTTAACTGATTGGCCAGTTGGGCCTTAGATCAGCTATGATGTAAATCTCATTAGCATGTGATGTAAACTCTCAATAATATGTACCTCCCCCCAGCTTAACCCTTTGTTGTCTGAGAGAAGTCCTCAAATGACTGGTGGCCCAGTCATTAAACCACCACATTGTCCCATCGGCCCGTCGCTATTGGAACCACCACTACTGCAGCCTCTCTAGCTTTCAGGCCGGTATGAAAAGGGCCCTAGTTTTCAAAACAGAAAGGATTTCTTCCTCTGCCTCTTTTGCAGGATGTTGCCATCACCAGCATGGAGCAAAATGGACTATAACATAAATGTAGACATTGGCTGTTATAATGCTAAATAGTGATTATTAGAAGTAGAAATCAAGTGACCAATTGCCTTCTTACACCTATGACAGAAGAGGGATGTGTCTCACATAATGATAAATTATAATCTACTGTGATGTCTTAATGTGGTCAATGTCTAAGTAAATATTATATATCACTGGGCTCCAAGAATTTCAAGAAACTAACAAAGAGACACACAGCAAAATACCTTCTCTGTTTTAAAAGCTAAGACCTAGAGCCAAATTCTCACTTAAGAACACAGATCAAAGTTTAGAAAGTTACTTTCAGACAGTAAAGTGATGGTGCTATGCACATGTAGGCAATAATATTTATTTTTACAATGTTTTAAAACAGCTACATACCTTCCAACATTGCATAGATGAAAATCAGGATACATGTGACTGAGCTACATCATCGTGTTGTCAAAAGTGTGTGGCCAGGCAACAAGAGGCAAAGGTTATTAACAAGGGAGAGAATACAAATCTACTATTTTAAGCAGATAACTTCTGCAATGTGTGTACTGATCTTAGGAAGGGCAAGACTCTGTCCCCCACCACCCTTATATTTTAGAGAAAACATCTACATGTTCCAAGCTGCTGCCCTGTGCATACATCCCCCAATCAGTTTTTTT
>NC_056527.1:28809701-28879140 GCF_019175285.1 Sceloporus undulatus | reverse complement strand
TGGGAGGCCCGGTGCCATCGCTGGGGCCCTCCAGGGGGCCCTCCAGCGCTGGCGGCCCCCACCAGCTTTTTTGCCGGTCTCTGACGGGGCCTGGGGCCCCGTCAGGGGCCAGCAAAGATGGGGAGGCCTGGCCCCGGGAGGGTGGAAGCTCTGCCCCGGTATGTGGCCCCGCCCCGGAGGATTGAAGCTCCACCTCCGGCTTCAGCCCCCCAGTCGCCTCAGGGACAGCAACCCGGCCCCCAGCTCAAAAAGGTTGCCTACCCCTGCCCTAAATATTCTTCTACATGCAGAAGGTTTATGCCTATTTTCATGGAAGAGTGTTTGCATGAAAAAAAGTGATCCCAAATCTAGAGACATTTGTGGTCTCCTTCACTGAGTTTATCCATCTAGTATGCAGTCTTCCTCTCTTCCTACTGCCCTCCACCATTATTTTCTTTTCTAGGGAGCATGTCTTCTCATGATATGACCAAATAGTGTAATAATCACTCTTTATCACTCAAACGCATTTCATTTTCCATTTGTCCCTACAGTCAAATCCTTATCTAATGTCAGTACTAATATTTTTCCATAACAAAAGGAGAAATAAATAAAAGGTTTTTTAATATCTAAATAGAGATATGTCATCAGAGTGTCATCACTCTGTCATCAGATATGTCATCAGAGTGTGTGACAACAGAGCAATGTGAAACATATTTAACAAATTGTTAATTTTGAAACCAACAGTTAGGTCTTTCCAGAAGCAGAAAAATTCCTTCCATGAACAGGATGACTACATTAGATTCCACTCAATTAATGTCCAAGATGCTGTTGCTGTTCATAAAGAAATTACGGTTAATACCTTTTCATTTTTTCTTTTGGTTAAATTTATTTATAAATCCTGAGTTACTACAAATCTTATGATTACTTACAATATCAAAACATTTGAGTTTTTTATATAGTAAAATAGCAAGAAACCAGCAGCACAATATCATTTAAAAAGCAAGTCAGAATGCAGTCCCAAATGCCTGCCTAATCAAGTGCATCCTGCAATGTTTCTTAATATCCACAAGTAACTACACTAATGAATCTCTCTTTTGCAACTCTGTCTAGCCGTGCCGCCTAATCTTTCTTTGAAAGCCAGAGATAACATTTTACAAAAAGAGTGCATGAAAGATGGCCCCTTAGCCTTACAAGCATAAATATATCATCATAAATGGATTTCCTTAAATCATAGGGACATGACAACAATAATTTGATACACAAATTATATCAAATATTCATTAAAGCAATGCATCCCATTTGCCGAAGGATTATTTTTAGTCTGGCACACACTGAGGATGGGAATCTACACACCTCTTTTGGTGTTGGCTGTTAGAAATATGTTGTGCTATTTGACCATAAAGCAAGCAAGAAATAGCTTGATAGTTTAATTCATTGTCAAGAAAGAGTGGGTTAAAGCACACTCTTGTCAATAGTGTCTGCCATGCTCCCCACAAGTCTGGCTCTTCCTGTGCATCTGAAACGAATCCTAAAAGTTTTACTTACACCATTTTCGATCTCCTGGGCGCCGTTCCAAAGTGATGTCTAGCCTCACAACTGGCATATCAAGGAAGCCTCTTTGGGGGCTATGAGCATTGTGTCAGCATTGATTAAGCAGGTTAGGCAGCAAAAATCAATCATGGTATGATTTGTATGGAGAGAAGAGGATTGCACTCCAATGCCTAGAATGTTTCAAGCCTTACGAGGAAACAAAGTAAATCAGATTGATGGCTGAAAAACACTATTCTTCCCCAACTTTCTTTCTGGAAGCTCCTGAATGATTTTCCCCATTCACTTCAGCTACCTCTTTTACTTAATTAACTGGATGTATGTAGGTGGGTAGCAAATACTAAACAGGATGACAAATTGACAGAAAGGAAGCTTTTGAACACTCCACCAACTAAATGAACACACAGTTTTCACATGGGTGATTCAAAGGCCATGGAGAGTGACTTTTCTGAGAAATGCCTTTTTTGGTGGTGATCTCTGTCTCCTTTACAGAATGATAGGTTTCAGCGTTTCCTCACAGGGAGCCATGATTGTTAAATACAGTGGACCCTTGTTATATGCTGGGGTTTGGTTCCAAGATCCCCCGTGTATAACAAAATCCGTGTATGCTCAAGTCCCATTAAATATAATGACATAGCAAAACGGTGTCCCTTATAAAAAATGGAAAATCAAGGTAAATTTATCCTTTTTTGGAACATTTTCAAACCGTGTATGCTTGAATTCGTGTATAAAAAATCCGTGTATAAGAAGGGCCGACTGTATAATAGTATAAAATTATAATGAGAGATATAATGTTTAGAAAGAAGACTAAAGCTCCTTGGAAGAGTGAGGAAAACAATTTGCCCTCTCAACCCTTGCTCTTTGTGGCTGGCCGTCCAGGGGGATGATGCCCCGAGGATGTTTTTAAGGGATATCATCAATGCATCCCTTAGGGAGGGTCATGTTCCTGTTTAAAGGAAGCGGCGGTTAGGCTACTCCTGAAAAAACCTTCGCTTGACCTCCTGGATATGAAGAACTACATGCCAGTCTCTTTATTACCATTTCTGAGCAAGGTGATCAAGAGAGCGGTTGCTCTTCAACTCCAAGTTGTCTTGGAGAAAACCTATTTGAGGCTTCAGGTTGTATATTTTAACCTTGTAAGTTGCCCCAATTGCATTTTGTAGAGAGGCGGGATATAAATATTATTATTATTATTATTATTATTATGCTATTTTTTCTCCTGTTTTCATCCTCTTACGTTAGAGGAAGACCACTACCTCACAGGGCTTAGTACAGGAAATAAACTGTGATCCCCTTAAAGAGGGGATTCCTTTTTCATTGCCTTGCCTCCTATTCCATTTGTGAACATTAATATTTAAAAATACATTCATTTGCATGAGGGACATGGGTTTACAACTAGAAAAGTAAGAAGAGAAAGACAATTGCCCCTATGCTCAAGACTGCCAGCAACTGGCAAATCTCTAGGCCATCCCTTACTGTGCTGTTGGAAGTGTCTCTTTGTGGAAAACACAAATCTCATTGTGCTTTCCCCAGAGACACTTCCTACATAAACTAGAATAGGGGTCAGCAATCTGTGGACCTCCATGCAGTACATATGTACTTGTACTGCAACTCTCATAATCCCTAGCCAGCACAGTAAGGGTCTACAGCTTTGCCATTGTGGTCCATAGGGACCATATTTTAAAAAATGAAGAAACAATGAAACAGCAAAACCTTAAATCAAATTCTTACAAGTCTCTCAGGTCTGAAGTTTGACTTTCATCTTAACTGAGCAAGATAAAGGTTGAACATGTTTGGACATCATGAATGGCAGCTTCATGAAAACAGTGAAGCCTATGCTCTATAAGTCATTTAAAGTCAACCTGCACCTCTCAAATGTGGTTTTGTCCAGATGGATTTATATTTCCATCTCTCTAGGGCTTTCATTTGTTCCACAATATGTCTTCTATAATTCTCAACATGAACAGTGTCTTTTATTTTGGCTGGCTGTGTGTGTGTGTGTGTGTGTGTGTGTGTGTGTGTGTGTGTGTGTGAAAGAGAGAGAGTGTGTATGTGTGCACGTGTGCACTTTACCAGGTACAATACATTAACATCTAAAATGGTCTTCTGTGTAGAGTCTATCACTATGCATTTGCTAAGTACAAAGTCAGGAAATACTGCAGTTAAAGGCTGAGCATGAAACCATTAAAATTCTCAAGTGTCAGATTGCTAGGTAGCCCATCACAGTTTTACTTCTTCAAAAGGAAATAATTAATTATTAGCATGACAAAAAACTATTAAATGATTATGCCTCAGGCTTTAGTCAAAGACAGTTTGCCAGATAATTCTTATTCAGTCTTATGGCTAAAATTTTCACTATATATTTCTCACTTACTATAATTATTAAATTTGATCTCAATAGAAGTAACTGACTTAACAGTACGAACTCAAAAGAAAGATGGAAACAGAAAAAGATATAAGGAAAAGTAAGGAAAGAAGATCAATAAGCATGATTTCATAGCTTCCAATATTTCACAGATGAAAACAAGCAACATCAGAGTGTTATTAAGATGGCAAAATTACTGATGACAAAGTACACACAAGCTACAAGAGGCTGCATCAGTTTGCTTTTGCCTGAACCTGCAGGGAAGGGAAAGATTCTGCCACTCTTCTTCTATACTTTCCACTAAGTTAATTGAATGCAAACTACTTCTTCAATTTGAACTCAGTTTCAAGCAATGGAAGTAAGCTGAGGACAAAGGGGGAAAGTTGGAGAGAGAACTGGAACATCTTTAAAACAGCTGGAAGAGTGGGACAACTTAGGATAAGTCAGCACTGTCCCTGCCAAATCAAGACAATGGGAGAGTATGTGATTTTTCAGTAAAGACATATAATCTGACAGTATTAATACAATTGTATTATTGTATTATTGTATTATTGTATTATTGTATTGTATTAATACAATTGTATTACAATTGTATTATATGTAATATTCAAAGGCTGGGAAAATCCTCCCCAATATATTGTGCCCCAACATCAACTAAATTTCGAAGGCACTAATTTTCATGTTCAGCACAGAGGTAATACATCTATGGCTAAAATCCTGAATACACTTCTTAGGGAACAAGATCAATTGACCTATTTGCCAATTAAGTCTAGAACTTGGCTCTTCAACTACAACATATTAAGATGGTATTAGCATAAGCAGGTAGAGTGGTGTGTCGTAAATAAAGTTGTCATTGCTGAATCTTCCAACAAGTTAAAACCACAATAAATGGCCCTGAAAATAACAACAACCACCAACCATATGAGGGAGAAAGATTATAGCTCAGGCAGTTCCTTGTTATACTGGTTTTTGTTCTTAACTTACAGGTAGATTTCTCTTGCTTAAAAGGGAGCATTTTTAAAAGTGTTACCCAACCCAACATACCTGTAGCCTGGAGTATATGGCATTTAACATTGCATTCAAAGAAAGAAAGAAAAAAATAAAACAATTGATTTGCATGAAATATCCATTGGGTAATTCATTTCAGAGGATGGAACTGGCAAAACCACTTTTGAGTATTCCTTTCCCAAGCAAATCCATGAAATTCATAGGGACATCATAAGTCAACAGACGACTTGGAGGCGCACACACATAAGTTATAGATGCAAAACGAGATGTAACTGCATTTCATGCTGCTGCTGTTAGTAGACACTATTGCACTTCTGAATAAGGAAACATGCTTAGAATTGCCTTGCATACACATTACTACTGAATGTGACAGGCCTAAACTCTATTTAATCCAGGCTTTTGTATTAACATACGTTGTACGAGCTTTTGGTCTTTGAAGGCAATTTCTAGCCTCTAATGATGTATAAATAATAAATGACATACAAAAATATGTTTGACCCTCATTCATAATGCCTCCAGCAAAAGAAAATTAGTCCAACTGACTTCAAAGGCATGTATGTACAATGCATAATATGCACATATGCATTTGAAAGATTTCAGTGCAAATTAGTTTCTCACATTTTTACAATATTCTATATAACAAACTTTCCAGCTTAAAACCTAAAATGGTGTATATAGGATTTCTATGCACTCTGACATCTAGGCATGAATGTCACTTAGCTGAAGCACACTTCAGCCCCTCACCTCCATTGCTCAGGTCCCTCTGTAGCTGCTGCCATCTTTTCCCCTATTTCCCCTGTTGTCCTGGCTGCTCTAGTATCTTTCCCTGCCCTGCAAAGGAGTAAAGTGCAGGATCTTCATGAAGTTCAGTAAAAGAGCAAGAGACTGGCCTGGGAGAAGCAAAAGAAATTAACATACTCTCCAACATTTCACATATGAAAACCAGGACATATGTGGCCCAGCAATGGCAGATGTTGGTCAAGGTGGCATGAGTTATTAATGAGGAAGAACAGACAAGCTAGTAAAGGGTTGCAACAGTTTGCTTTTGACTGAGTTTAATGGAAAGAGCAGGTTTATGCCTAATAATTAATTACAATGGTTACAATGGATCAATTTGAGTCTGTTAGTACCGAGGATGTGGACAAGATTCTTCGGAGCGTTAGGAAGACGACTTTTTCTCTTGATCCCTGCCCTTCATGGTTGACAGCTCAAGGGGGAGCGGTTGTTACAGAGATGTTACACCGCATCATTAATTCATCTCTCAGGGAAGGGCAGTTTCCATCTACTTTGAAGACGGCCATTGTAAAACCATTGTTGAAAAAGCCCTCCCTTGACCCCCTAATTCAAAACAATTATTGGCCTGTCTCGCTGTTACCATTTTTAGGGAAGGTGATCGAGAGGGCAGTTGCCTTTCAGCTCCAGGCGATCTTGGATGAGGCTGATTTTCTGGACCCATTTCAAACTGGCTTCCGGGCGGGCTATGGAGTTGAGACTGCCATGGTCGCCTTAGTCGACGATCTCTGTCTGGGCATGGACAGGGGTAGCGTGTCCCTGTTAGTGCTCTTGGACATCTCAGCGGCCTTCGATACCATCAACCATGGTATCCTTCTGGGGTGCCCGGGGGAGCTGGGAATTGGGGGCACTGCTCTGCAGTGGTTCCGTTCCTACCTCTCAGGTAGGTTCCAGATGGTGGAGCTGGGGGACTGTCGCTCCGATAAGAGGGCCCTTACATCTGGTGTCCCTCAGGGAGCGATTTTGTCCCCCATGCTACTTAACATTTACATGAAGCCGCTGGGAGAGATCATCCGGAGACACGGGGCGCGGTGTTATCAGTACGCTGACGACACCCAAATAGTCTTCTCTGTGTCTCTGACTGATGCAGTGACTAAGGACGGCATCTCTCTTCTAAATGCTTGCTTGGAGTCAGTAATGGGCTGGATGAGGGAAAACAGACTCAGTTTGAATCCAGAGAAAATGGAAGTACTGGTGATAGGTTCTCCTGGCCCGGGGAAAGAAATTGTTCCACCTGTCCTGAATGGGGTCACGCTTCCTGTGAAGGACTCTGTTCGCAGTCTGGGGGTGCTTCTGGACTCGTCGCTCCACCTTACTTCTCAGGTGGATGCGACGGTCAGGAGCACTTGTTATCAGCTTCGGCTGATATGCCAGCTGCGACCCTACCTGGGCCAGGCGGACTTTGAAACCGTGGTACACGCGCTGGTAACCTCTCGTTTGGATTTCTGTAATGCGCTCTACATGGGGCAACCCTTGTACCAAACTCGGAAGCTACAATTGGTGCAAAATATGGCTGCCAGACTGGTCACTGGATGTTCCAGGGCCAGTCACATAACACCTGTTTTGAAAGATCTCCATTGGCTGCCCATTCGCTTCCGAGCCCAATACAAGGTGTTGGTTATTACCTATAAAGCCCTAAATGGCTTGGGCCCAGGGTACTTGGAGGACCGCCTCTCCCCATACAATCTACCTCGCACTCTCAGGTCGGGTGGGAAACATCTCTTAACTATTCCAGACGCACGTTACAGTGCAACTCAGAGGGCATTTTCCACCTCAGCCCCTCGACTCTGGAACACCCTGCCCGACAAGCTCCGCACAGCCACCTCCCTTGATGTATTTAAAAGGACTCATAAAACTTTCCTTTTCCGCCATGCTTTCCCCCCATGAGTTTCAACTTGTTATGGTTTATTGTATTGTCATTTTGGGTATCGGGGTTGTATATTGGGATTTTATGTTCGTTTTGATGTTTTAAGATGCTAATATTGATTTTTTTAACTGTTCTTATGGTAATCTGGGGGTTGGAGGGTTGTTGCTGTTTTTATATTGCTCTTGTTGTTTTTATATTGTTTTTAACATGTATGTACACCGCTATGATCTAAAAAAGGAATAGCGGTATATAAATAAAAATTATTAATTAATTAATTAATTAAGTGCAATTCACTTTTGTATTCTGATCTCAATATGCAACAACTGGAGCAAGCGGGGGACAAAGGGAGAAAGTGAAAGAGAGAGGGGGGACTGGGTCATTTTAAAAGTAGCTGGAAAAGTAGGACAACAGAGGATTCACCAGGATTGTCCATGCCAGTTTTATGACAACTGAGGATATGAAATAAGCTTTATTGAATACTGAAGGACCTACATCTAAGAAAAAGACATTCCTTGGGATAACTGTCATGTTGTGAAAAGTGAGGTGGTAACTACAGCTGGCAATATACACAGGAGAGAGCTGGAAGAGAGGCAGCTAGGAAGGCAATGGAATCCACCTGAGTATATCAGTTGGCATCACAGAGGGGACAGGACAAACAAGAGAAGACATGTCAAGGTCACCCTAATTGTCTGAGCCTCCTATAATGCATCCTAAAGGCTTTCTTGATTTTTCTGTGCAAATATTTCCAAATCAGAAATCAAATCAACCAGTGGAAGGGTGAAGCAGCATGCTGGCAGAACTGTTCTGTTGCTTTCTGTTTATTTTTGGTTTTAAAGAAGAAGAGAAAGAGTTCAAACTCCTTTCCAATGCTTGAGAAGCTGAGGCTTGGTCAGAAGAAATAACAATATTGTTCTGGCACCTCTTTGCTTCTCTTCCTACTCAGTTTACCAAGTGATGATAGAAACAGAAAGTTCTTTTTTCTATTTAAAACAAAGTCTCGCACAGATAACAGTAACTAGCCAAGTACTGTATTGGTTCAGATGTAAGGCTATAATTTGTCACTAATTTTCTTTTCAAAGAAAACAACAACTAACTTTAACCATTTTCTTCTTGCTGTGACAAGGACTTTGAAAACCACACAGTTCTGAACAAAATTCATACATAGCTGTTTTGCATAGAAAGCAGCATTTTCTGTGCAAAAAATATCTCTATGTGGAAAAAATACCACGTTTACCAAGTTTAACAAATGAAGAAAAAAAATATATACATATACACACTTATCAAGGCAGTACTCTCATTCCAAGATTTCTCCTCCTGAACAATCAAAGAAAATGTACAATATACACACACACTTTTCAAGGCAGTACTTTTATGAGTGTTAATGACATTTAAGAAGAATGAATACAGTACCATGATGTACTGAAGCATGGCCTTCACAAACATCAAAAACTCACAGGTGATTGCTGTATAAGATCAATGCTGAAAACTTGGAAAGACTGTATGGAATTTCAGAATGTACAATGTGATTCATATTGATAAGAAACATGTTTATGTTTCTGTGCATGTAATATTAAAACAGCAGTTAAGATTAGTGCCTACCACACATTGTATATTCCTCAAAAAGGGCATCTCCTGAACAATGAAAGAAAATAACAGAATGAAAAAGATACTGTGCCAATTTTATATATACCATATGCTATCAGCCATGAAAATAAATCAACAATACAATTAGGAACATCAAAATACTCTGCACAGCAGTTCTATGACTTCAGGTGAAAGATACACAGTGGGTGCACATAAATGCTTTGAATAACACTCCATAAAGACTTTTTATGTGTATATTAAAATGGGGCAGTGAAGAACCAGATGCAGGAGTGGATACTTTGAGAAAATAAACACCATCATAAAACAATTGTGTTTGAAGGAGGTTTGCATGTTTAGAGATTTTCATTCATAGCACTGTTGGTTTCCCCATTCCATTCTGCACTGCACTGATAATGACAAATGCTACTTTGATGTAGAGTTTATTGAATTCTCTGCCTAAGAATGTATTTTATAAGTGATGTTAATTCTTTTTCTTCACCCCATATTTCTTAGATTAGATAATACTGTAAGCATATAGCACAGACATATGTCCACACCAATACAAATAACTTGTGTTTGCATTGAAAAGTTTTAAATTCCCTTACTGTTGTGATTTCAGGATATTGCTAGCTCTTGAATGTTTGGTGACTGTGTTTAAAGATATGTAACTAGCATTATGCTTTTATTTTATTTTAGCTGCTTCAATTTATCTTGATTTTGGAGCCAAAACAGGTTCAGTGGACTTTCACAGAGATTTATTTATCCAGTTCAATTCATTATTGTGTTGTTGTTTTTAAAATGCTGCATACAACGTTTGGGCATTCCTATACACAATGTTTTGCATTGATCAAGATAGCTTTAGACATAGTGAAGCAATTGCCTTATGCAGCAGGGGCTCAGGCACTGCAGCACTCACCTTTTGTTTGCTTCTGTTTGAAGGGAGAGAGTTGTGCACCCCGCATGGTCTGTCCTGTACTTCATAAACTACCCTGCTGCTCTCAGATGCAGTGGGGGACATTGTCCCATCACCAACATCAAATTAAAATTCCACCAATTGGCCAAACCAATTTTTCTGTGTGTCCAAGAGAATGAGAGACAAGTGTTCCATCTTGTCCTTTGCTTCAAGCATCAAAATACCATCAGCTAGCCCTGACATCAATTTTGTCACCTAAACCAGAGGTGGAAAAATGCCCTTTTTGTGTCCCCTATGTAGCACCAAAGGGGGAAAAAAGCTCCCAGATGCACTTTATGGCACTTATTCAAGACCAATAAATCATCCATTGTACTCTGCTTGTGCATATCAACTCTGCGGCAAGCTCATTCTGTCCTCCATCTTTATGGCTTTTGGAGAACAGGAAGCTGAAAATATCTGTTCAGAAACTATGGAACTCAATGAGGCAGATAGCAGGGTCTAATTTGAAAGTCAGCTATTGGAAAGGCTCCCATCTCTATTATTTTAGAAGGAATAGAAATTCTCTCAGTTTCTATATTTTTCAGGTTTTAATTATGACCAGTTGTACGTGCTGTGCATAATCACTGGAAAGAGAACTGGCAGTTTCCTTAGATTTCATCACATTGAAATATTTCAATCTTGACAAGTACAGTTAGCATACCAAAGGTTCTGTATTAAACTTTGCATATCAGCGTATTTGGTTCGCTAAGGTTTGCCCAGGCATAGACAGCAATACTGAAACACTGAAGACTGATGAGAGTGGTAGTCATATTCCCCATTAATGGCCTCTACTGCCTCAGCTCAACAGAAATCAATAAAACTGCATGGATTTACAGTAGCTGAGGAACTTGTACACTTCAAATTTCAGTTTTTCTTGGCTTAATAAGATGATCTCTTAACAAGAACTAAAAGCAGGATGCAAATAAATTATTCTAGGAAGAAATATGATGCAGCTTGAACAAAGTTTTGGCTTCTTGTGCAGCCAAATGCACCTATCACAGAGACATTTGTGATAGGTGCGATTTGCTGAATACACAGAAGCCAACTTGTTAAGCTGCATCATATTTCTTCCTAGAATAATTTATTTGCATGTGAATACTGTGAATAATATCAAGGCTTAATGCATAAGCCACAGGAATGGTCTTGTTGTTCCTTTCGCATAGCTATCACGCACTAGGCAAATGTGACCAGCCTGCTGCAGGAACGTCCTGTCTACCCTTTCACTCTCATGAGAGTTCACAACTTCATAGATGGATGAGCTACAGATAATATTGTGTTATAGTCCTTGATCACATTGGCTTTATGGTAGCTTAAGTGATGTTTTGATCAAGGCTATTAATTATAAATCCTAAATTTAATTCCCTACCCCAAATCTATCAAGAACTTAACCACGCATCCAGAAAATTCAGTGTTTGGTAAGTTGTTTTTTTAAAAAGTAACTAATTCATTATAGTGCTATTCACATGTAACATATGAAAGATAATTTGGGATTTTATCATGTGAGGCTGCCTAAGCAGAATTACAGAAGGATAGTAGCATCTGCGGCTATACCTTATTACTTGACACCCTGTCTGTTCTGTAGTTGCTTCATCTTCCATGCATTTCTGGAGCGCTTACATTATATACTTGACTATAAGTCAAAGAATTTAAGCCCAAAATCCTGTGTCAACTTATTTACACATCAATATGGTAATACTGCTCCGATGCTGAGAATGTGAGCTTTGGAAAAGCGGGTGGTGAAGGGAGGGGGGAAGAGAGAGAGAGAGAGAATGGAGGTTTGTTTTCCCCTTTTGCAAGCCATGAGCCTTTGAAAAGTTTGTGATGGGGGGGGGGGGAGAGAGAAAGAGAGAGAGAGAGAGAGCAGAAGTTTATCTCCCCTTTTTGCAAGAAATTAGCCTTGGAAAAGTTGGTTGTTGGGGGAGAGAGGAAGAAAGAGAAAGCAGAGGTTTGTCTCCCCATTTTGCAAGCCTTTGCGAGTATTGGATAAATTGGTGGGGAGAGAAAGAGAGAGAGAATGGAGGTTTGTCCTCCCATTTTGAATGCCAATACCATGACTCTTGGGAGACATCCAGAAAAGGAGAAGGAGGAAGGGAAGTGGTGTTTTGTTTTCCCTTTGTTACATGCTCCTAGGTTTGACCCTTAGCTTATCAACAGGTCATATCATCATCTGTGATTTTGGCCCCTGCTGTCAACTTATACATGAGGTCTACCTATACATGGGAATATACAGTATTTTTATTGACAGACAAAACCCGTTAATCTCTCCCACTCATGCTATTTTTCCACTGTTCACTCACGTGTGATAAGTTCCTCCTGCTGCAGTTGCAATATGCAAACAGTTATATAGTGTGAGTTGGTATAACTATGGTCTCTCCCCTTCTCCTCCTCCCCCTGACTATTTCCAAGCAGGGATCAATTGCTATGTCTGTGCAATTGAAAATAAATAAATAAATAAATAAATACAGTGGTACCTCGGGATACGAAATACCCAGGTTACGAAATTTTCGGGATACGAAAAAATCCCATAGGGAATTATTGTTTCGGGTTACGAATGTTTTTTCGGGTTACGAAAAAACTTTTGGTGCTTTTTTCGGCTTTTTCGCACGGAATCGCGGCTTTTCCCCATTAGCGCCTATGGCAATTCGGCTTACGAAGGCTTTTCGGGTTACGAAAGCGGCCGCGTTACGAATTAATTTCGTAACCCGAGGCACCACTGTACAGACCAAAAGGCATACTGGGAAGGGCAGCGAGAAAGAGGATGGTTTTTAAGGCTGTGTACAGAGGACAGAGCCCAGGACTATAGCAGAACATGGCACTTTTGAAGAACTCTGTGAAAATGATGGTCCGCAAACAAGTACGTGAGCATTTCCTTCACTAATGCAATTGTGGCATCTTGGCAGCCTGGTGTAATGAAGTCCTTATTGACATTACACAATATTTGATGGAAAAGTAACTTGCTACATTACCCACTGCAATGCTCATTACTTACTTGCTACTTTGAGGTTTGATTGTTTTTAAGAACATTAGGATTGATAAAAGGGTGGTATAAAACTTGATAAATTGCAGTCAAATTGTCTCAAAAATACCATAAAAGGTAACTAGAAATTTTATTTATTATGCCATGAAGTAGCTCAGTTATCACTCATGAGATTCCATTTGAAATGCACATTTCTACTGTTCTCATTGTATAAAGAGAGATAATGTTTTACGAATTATTTTTAAATTTGTATTACAAAATAGCTGCATTACTTATGGCCCCACTACCTCTTTAATCTATTGTTGACTCACTATACCACCTAAAAGGTATACTGGACCAAAACCTACTTTCTGGAAGCTAACAGAAACTTTTCAGAATTCGAAACTCTTTCTGCCCAATATGTTTTCCTCATAGCGTTAAAACCATTAACTTTACAAGAATGCTGCTGTCATTTTCCTATTTCCTACTGCAGCATACTATAGAAACTGCAGCCCTCAGATGAAAGTCACTGAGCAAAAGAAATCTAACACTCTTTACTGAAGTCTGATGGCATCACTATTCCACAGCACATTAAAACAGATAGGATGGTTTCTCCTTTGACAAGTGGAAAGCAATGATCTGAATTGGTATTTGGTCAGATAGGTTTAGATCAAAGTCTAAGGTGAACTGGCTGCAAGTCCTGAGCACTGTGAATACAAAAATGCAATATAAAATATGCATCACATAAGGGTCTGGGTTCTCAGGATAAACCTTCAAAGTACTATGCAAATGAGTAGCTTCTGCATTAGCCTCAGAGAAGATGAACTTCTTCAAGATATTTCCCACCTCCCCAAATCTTCAGTTAATTCAAAAATCTCTCCCTTGGACCTTTAAACTTCAGTGAACTGTTGTTTCCCATTCTTCACATTTCATTTGGCAAGGAAGGCCACAAACCTGCAGGCCACAAACCTGATCAAAATATTGTCTTTGTATGTTTTGATGCATGTGTACAGTCTGAATGTTCGCATAATTTTATTTAGATTATCATCGGCAATCCAGAAAAATGTAAATTGCTTGTATTCTCCTACAGAATACATTGTGTTTTAGTGTAGTGGCCTTCTTTTGGACCAATTCAAAACCAATAAAATTCACAGCACAATTAAATAATACATAAACACAAGTAGAATCTACAACAACCTGTTGCAATGCTGACTGCTCCTGTTCAGGATTCAAGCCAGCTATGCCGGGCTTGAAGGTATTTTATTTCATTACCCCCAATTTTCTTCCAGATTCACCCATTGAGTGAAATTTAAAAAAAAAACATGGAAGCAAGACACAGAAGATCTATATGAACATATGTTAGGATGAATGACAAATGGAAATAAGATTCAATAAAAATGAACCCCAAATGTTGGAAACTGAAGTGAAAGCTGCATTCAGAGCAATTGTGAGGAATAAATCACTAGGGACTGATGATATAACAACAGAACTTCTGCAATCTAAAAGGACAGAATCAAATTTAGTTCTAGCAAAAATCTGCCAGCAAATATGGAAAATAAAACCATAGTCCAGATATTAGAAATTATCAATAAACTTTCCCATCCCCCCAAAAGAAGACACAAAAGAGTGCAGTAACTACAGGGGCATTTCACTAATTTCACATGCAAGCAAAGTCATGCTCAAAATTCTGCAGCAAAGACCCCTACCATATATGGAGAAGGAAATTCCAAAGGTGCAAGTTAGATTCAAGAAAGAAAGAAGCACAAGGGATCAAATTGCAAACATACGCTATATAATGGAGCACACCAGGGAATTCTTGAAGAAAATCACCATGTACTGCCACAAAAATCTTTCTCTTGCTCTTAAAGAAACTGATGTATCATCACATTTGATTGCCCTGTTGCATAACCTGTACTCAGAACAAGACACTGCCATTAGAACAGAATACTGTACAGAGAAACAGAATGTTTCCCAAACTGAAAGCACATTAGATAATGCTGCATTCTATCATCCTACTTGTTCTACGTGTATGCAGAAGATATCATATACAGAGCAGGTTTAGATTCAGGGGAAGGAGGAGTGAAGATCAAAGGAAATAATATCAACATTCTGAGATACGCAGGTGATGATGATGATGATGATGATGATGATGATGATGATGATTATAAAATTTATTTCTATCCCGCCTCTTCAATAAGATCATAATTTGGGAGTGGCAGATGAAAAGGTCCTCTGGGTGACTGTATTGGCTGTAATAAGTTATTCCCAGAGGACCTAAGTGTGCAGTGTGGGTTATATGGAAGAAGGCAATCCCACAAGTAGGCTGGACTCAAACCATGAAGTACAACACCTTGTACTGTGCCCAGAAACTAATAGGCAGCCAGTAAAGACATTTTAAAATTGGTATTATATAGTCACCAGTGACTAATCTGGCTGCCATATTTTGGACTAGTTGAAGTTTCCAAACTAATCACTAGGCACAAGGGCAGCCCCATGTAGAGCACATTACAGAAGTCAAGTTGTGAGGTTACCAGCACATGTACTAGAGTTTTCAGGTCCCCTGTCTCCAGGAAGGGTCGCAGCTGGCGTATCAGCTGAAGCTGATAACAAACAGATGACTCCATACTACTAGCAGAAACCAACGAAGGCTTGAAACAATAACTAAAGAATGCTAAAGGCCATGCAAAGGTAGACTTCCTGCTGAACATTAAGAAAACAAAAAGAGAAATGAGTCTTAAATGGCTTAAATGGCCCTTTGTTGACTGGCTGTAATCAGGCTGAAAAAATCTGTTCTTCACTGATTTATGCACTAAGGCTACAGTCTTAGAGACTGTGCGGTAAATTTTGATTCCACAAAAAAGCAGCACCACATTAACATTTGTTTTCCTGGTTTCCTGGTATGTGATGGTGGGGGAAGTATTTCATCTCATTAGTTCATACTTTCTGACTAGAATCTATGCAAGCTCCTTTACCAGAGAAAGTACTTATTTTGTAGATTTCCTTGAAACCCAAAATTATAGTGTTTAAGTGCTTTGACATTTTACAGCAATCTGCAAATAGACCAAAGTCATCTGTTTATAAGCATGCACATATAATTTAGCTTTTGCTATTTAGGCACCTCTTGCTGTGAAGTACTAAGTATAAATTAATATGGATAAGTGGACCATAAATACTAATAATGCGACTTACAGATATAACATATGCATCACATTTGCTTCTTTTGGCAATTTTTAAGCAGCGTTATGATGTCATGTAGAGTTTGGACCTTTTTCCCCTTCAAATTTCATGCAGAATACAATATAAAATTATTTAGGTCTTCTGGGAAAATAGAGCGAAATAATGCCCTTTTGCTGTGCTCTAATGCAGAAAGTGCATATTATTGCACCAGTATATAAAGAGTAAAATATGAGTGCTGAAATGCGAGAAGGCCAGGTAACTTATGGTCTTAGTGAGATGCAACTGCCAGTGCCACTGCTCACCATACAGTGTTTTTGTTTTGTCAAGTGTACAGGTGCACTAATGAGCCATCACACCAGTGAGTCATCACGTGCCCCATGAAGTGAAATTACAACATGGCAGCTTGTTCATAATGCAATGGATGTAATAAAAACAGACACAAAGTGGCCAATCCAACAGGGGGGAAGGGGGGAAAGGGGACATGTATGGGGGGCTTTTCCAATGTGTTACTGGGCATACTAATGGACTGTACGGACAGTGTATCACTCATGCAAATGTATGGCCAGTCATAACACTGGTCACATAGGGTGTCCAATGGGAAGGCAGCTGGGCAGGACAAGGGAGATAATTAGCAGTTACTGTGTTTGTGCAATGGTGCACATGCATGGGGGGAAGTGAAAAAATTGAGTGACACAACTTAATGCTGCATAGTGCATTGGGAGCATGCTGTGTGGGCAGTGGGGGTTCCAAATGAATCAGGAAAAACCAGGAATGGCCTGGTGTTTCCTCTTTGTCTGCCCAGCCTCTTGGGAAAGAATAACATCCCTAGAAACAAGCTTCCTGCAGCAATGCTTTGGAAGCAAAGGGTATAGCATCCTAATGGCCTTGGAGTACCTTGGGTGATAGCCAAAAGGCAGACTATGCTTTCCATAATTTATAGCATGAAACAATGAAGGCATACCTCAATTAAGCCTATAACAAATAAGTTCCTATTTACAGAGGTTTTTTTACACCAGACCTGTTCCTAAACTGAGGCTACATCTGTACTGTAGAAATAATGCAATTTGACACCATGACAAAGTGGTGCCGCTTTGCACTATTCGATTATCCTTTGGAATCCATTAGGATTATTCCATTATGCTACAGAATAGGATTTTTCCATTATTCTATGGAATCCTGGGATTTGTAGTTTGTTGTGGCACCAGAGCTCAGTGTCAAACTGCATTATTTCTGCAGTGCAGATGAAGCCTAAGATTCAGACAATGGATTTTCTACAGAAATCTGTTGCATGACACTGGGAAAGTGGATTAGCAACAGAATTTCTCCTCATCCATAAAAAAGTGTTAACTCTGTTCTGAATGAAAAGAAATTTCAGAGATCAAGAAGATCTATGATTTTTTTTGTCTTCTTTTTATCAAGGAACCTGCAGGGCATGACTGCTAATACAGATTACTGGGGACTGGCTAATCCAGTTTTGCTAGTGGTTCTCAATATGCCTTTTAAAATATTTTAACACATAGCCATACATTGAAAAGTACCCTGTAGTAGCCTGTAACCCCACTTCGATCCACTGGGAGAGGCGCGGAAACATAAATATATTATTATTATTATTATTATTATTATTATTATTATTATTACCCGAATTGAATAATTATGGAATTTCACTGGGTCTTTTCTCATTATGATTAAGTGTGGACCTAACAGTTTCTGCATAACATCTAGTATCATAGTGTCTTGAAATAGAGTGAAATAAATTTGGAATTAGATGAATTCCAAGCAAAATAAAGTATTATTTAATCAGAAACTTTTAAAATTCAAAATGTACAGCAAACTATAGGTATTCATGCACTACACAACAACCAGAGCAAATCACAGATTTAGTTACAAAGGCTTCTGATTTATTTAAAGCATTAGTTACCATGAAATATGGCAAAAGGTAAGTCTCTCTTCATCTTACTATCAGCACCCTGGACAGTGCACCCTGTTCTGCAATCTCTCTCCACTCCACTACTAGCACCCTGGACTTGCATCACAGTAGCACAAATGCATAGTTCAGGAGTTTTTAGTTTTTAATTGTTGTTTTTATGCTTTGATATTGTGTTTTTAATATGTTATATTGTTTAATACTGTCTTAAGTGGGGGAGGGATAAAGTGTTTTTAATTGTTATATTTTATATTTTACTGTTGTCAACTGCCCGGATTGGTTTGCCATAGGGCGGTATACAAATAATAATAATAATTATTGTTATAGGAGATCATAGAATGGCAATGAGGATGGAGACTGCCAGCTAAGATCAGGTGCTGTGGGCTATATTTCAGGGGAAGGAACTGGCAAAACCACCTCTGAGTATTTTTTTTGTCTATGAAAACCCTATGAAATTCATTACAGAGTAACTCAGCATTGATTTGAAGGCACATACACACAATGAAGTTACTAGAGATCAAAGAATGTTTATAACTGTGGGCCAGCTGAGTAGTCCAGTAATTGCCAACTTAAATGTTTTGGGAAGTAAAAGGGGGGGAAAAAACTTTAAGTGCAAATTAAGAAACTGCATTTCAGAGGAATCAAAAAGAGTGATATTTTCTTTCTGCTTTCTGGAGTAAGTGGATATACTGAAGACAGATGTCCTAAAAAGCGAGCCTATCTCTCAATCTTCAGTTTCAGACTTGGAATGTATACAGTTGACTCTTCATATTTGTGGCCTTGACTTTGGCGAATTTGATTATTCATGGATTTGATTAATATATTATCTCTGGGGATCTCTGGGTCCTCCAGTGCGACTTTATGGCTTCCACCAGAAGTTGCACTGAAGAACCAAGAGATTCCTAGCGAGAACATCTCTCTAGGAATCTCTAGGTCCTCCAGCACAATTCTATGGTCAATATCCACTGGTTGTTGACCATAAATACATGCTGGAGAACCTAGAGATTCCTAGAAAGGTGTTCTCCCAAGTTAAAAAAAAGATTGGGTTTTTTTATTTGTGGTTTTTCCACTTTCACTGAGGTCCTACATCCCTAATCCCAGAAAATGCGGAGGGCTCATTGTACACATATTTTTGATATGCACACAGGCTAGCCATAACAACATTAAGTGAAGACAAGATGAAGGGAAATCTTACTCCACTTTCAGCAGGATCATCTGACTTCCCTTGCTCGCTGTCCACTGTAGATTGGTCTCATGAGATTTTGCTAAATAAATACTACCATTTCAAACACTGATTTAGATGCCACTAACCATAAGGTCTTTTCACTTTTAAGACTATGAGAAATTCACAGATTAGAACAGCTTTTCCTTTTATCAGCCTCAAAGTTGTTTGGTTCCTTGCACAATCATTCTTTTAATGGGATGGTGCTGTTTTATTAGGATGGACAGGAAATCAGAGGGGCTAATTTACCATCTCTTGCTCATTATCTGGTTTTAATTGTCTTGAAAGACTTGAACCTGTTTTGCACTATATGCTGTACCCTGCAGGAAAATAAGTAACACTACATATTGATCTGCAAAACATGAGGGGAATTAAGGATATTGTGTGAGATTTTTGAAACATTCTACAAAAGTGTAGAAAGACCCTCATGCTCTAAAAAGCAATCAGATCTCATAGTTTGTACAAGGTGAATGATCAAAGACAGCAGTTTGACTATTGTTTATTGATCAGTGATTGAATGAAACAGGACATAATTTTTGTCCCCTGGCTAATTTTCCCCTGCTGCTTTTATAAAATGTAATCTAAATTACAATAAACAAGGTTTCATGACTGTAGATTCTTCTTTGTACTCTCTCATCCTTCCTTTCTGTTGCTTTATAATCGACATACTCTCACACTACCCTGACTGCATCCACACTGCAACAGTAATGCAGATTGACACTGCTTTAACTACTATGGCTCAAGGCTATGGAATCTTGGGATTTGTAGTTTGTTGTGACACCAGAGCTCTCTCTCTCTCACAAAACTACAAATTCTAAGATTCTTTAGCATGAAGTTGTGGCAGTTAAAGTATTGTCAAACTGGATTATTGCTGCAGTGCAGACACAGTGACAGACAACAAATAATTCTTAATTATTCACATATATCGATACCATCATGGGCCTTTCAAAATCTGTCCACTTGCCACAGCAATGTAAGTTATACAGAACCATTTCTAACCAAATTCACATACAGATATCAGCTCCTATCAGTTAGTTTCAAAATGTATAAGGACCTCCATACAATGCAACCTGAGTTTTAAGGCCTTGTTTTGAACCTATCACCATGGCAGGAACAGGCAAAAATGCCACTGAATATTCTATGCCTAAGAACACCCTGTGAGATTGATGGGAGTTGCCATATATTGACAGCCAACCTGAAGCCACATACACATGCACAGGACTTTTTGAGTATGGAAGGAACATTCTTCTTTTCTTGTTATGGTACTGGGCCTTTTGTTTCATGGTGCTATTGCAGTTCTGCTGCTTATCAGACAAGTTGGGTTTTGTATTCTATTTCTACCTGCCTTAACAGTCTCTTGGTGCAAAAAGTGGGGTATCAATATTTTACTCACACATATACCACTTTCCAGTGCTGTCACAACAATGCAAAGGAGGTGTGGTAATCATTATCCAAGTGATTCCAGTTACTTCTTCTGCTGTTTCCAGTAAGTCAACATGTCTATAAACTCCACTGAGTCAATGGGCTTAGTTTATTTAGGACCAGTAATTAGATTTTGTCCCTTTTGCATTCTAAAAACAACAACAACTAGCAATTAGGTGTATTGTTTGGCACATTATAATAGTTTTTCACATACCTCAAGAGTTCATTCTTTTATACAATCTGATATTTTTTTTAAAAAAAATTAAACTCTTCTTATCCCCAGAAAGAGTTCCTCAAATCTCTTTTGAGACTGTAGTAGTGTCAGGCCACTCATAGATTGTTAATGTGAACAATCAGCTAGTCGCCAACAGAGACAGCCCTATGGATAAAGAAGTTGCTAGAATATAAAATAACACATCCATCATATTCAACTGCTTATAAACATTACAGAGCTTGGAAAAATTACTTTTTGGACTAACGCTCTCAGAATTTGTCAGCCAGCATGAGAATATGGAGCTGAGGAATTCTGAGAGATACTGTCCAAACAACTTAGTTTTCTAAGCTTTGATCTTTCACGATTCAAACTATCGGCCAAACTAAATACATTCAGGCCAAATAAAGTTGCTTCTGCCCACTTTGAAGGTGGAGCATTTAGATAATGCATGTCTCCAAAGCCGGTGGAAACCGGATTGAAGCCATGTTCCGAGGCTAAAAACCAGAGCAAAAAGAAGCCAGGATAGTTCATCCTAGCACAGAAGATGTGTATTTTCACACCTGCATATAAACAGTCCAGCACCAGTGCAGAACTGCAGCAATGCAAAAAAGTGAAAGGATGTAATTACACCACACACAAATCAGACAGTCTAACAGGAGGGCAAGGGGTGAAGGGGGCATGTATGGGGGTCTCATAATTGTACTTTGCAAATGAATGATTTAGCACTCTGATGCTTCAGTGCCCTGTGCCAGCAGAACAGAGTATGTGTGCATCTGTGCATGATCAAAGCTGCAGCTATCCAATGGGATGACATCTGGGCAGGCATGTGGGAGGTACTTGGAGGTCACCTGCAGTGTGTTTGTGTGATGGTGTGCATGCATGGTGAGGAGACAACAAAAAAATTACTCCGTAATACAGCTTAATGCTGCCCTGTGTGATTGGGCCATGTGCATTCGGGCCCCCTTGGAAGAAGGCTGTGAAGACAGCCAGTTTTCTACCTGCTTTCAGAAAAAGCAGGTTCAAGCTACTTTTTCCTGCCCATCTCCTCCAGTCCAGTGTTCCAGTTTTGAATTCCTATGAATATCCTCATACACAGACTGCTATATAGGTCTGTCCCTGGGCTTTCCACTCCACTAAATGCATCTAAGGAAGTTGGCTCAAGTCTACAAATGCTCATGCTACCAACTTCTAACTTTCAGTTAGTCCCAAAGGTGCAGCAAGATCCCTTTGCATACTGATTTTCCAGACTAACACAGCTATGTTTGTGAATTCTATGTTCCAGGAGTAACATAAGAATCTGAAAAAACAGACTTTTAACAGTACCATGCTAAGATTCCTGAATACTGTTGACCCATGAATCCCACTATTTACTATCTCACAGTCTAAGTATTCTATGCACAATCTCTGTCAGAAGTATAGCTTTCTGGGTTCTGCAAAAATATGTTTTGCTTTTCTATATTTTTCTGTATGTTCAGTTCTCCTAAGAGCTACAAAAAGGTAAAATACCCAATATCCTACCCAGAGCATTAGCTAAATATTCAGTTGACCTTGTATACTATGGTGTCCTATTGTTAATATTCATTTTTGGAGGCATCCAACATTGCACCCATTGCACCAACCACACTTCTGAATCAGACATGGAAAAGCACTAATGGATCTCTTCTCTGCGCCATAGAGGTCTAAGTGTTATACTGAAGCAAGTTAGTTGCAGTAGGATGTGGGTGTTCACAATCCTATGATAGAAAGAGCCTGAGAGTGTCCTGCCATATGTATTAGGATTCAAAGCTATGAATTCAAAAGCAATAGATACGCTGCTCACTCATTCACTATATAGTGAAGCTGGAACAACACCAATCAAAATCCATTTCAGCAAGAACATTTATTTTGAAATTCATATAGTAAAATTAACTGGATGTCAAATCAAGATCTCAGATTTACAGTGTAAAACTACAACAATAAATTTAAAACTTTTTAAATCAATTCAGTAAAATTCAATAGACTGAATATCAGGCCATGATCACTGGTTCCAAATGCTTGGTTGAATACAAGTTAAGCTTTAACTTGGCACCAAAATGAGCCCAGTGTTGGCACCAGTCAGACCTCCAAGGAGCACTTCAACTAAGAAGGGCAAGAAGGTTAGAAGCCTGCTTCTGCATTTTGTAGCAGTTTCAGCTTTCAGATGCTTTTCAGGCTAGGTAGCCCTATGTGGAGTGCACAAGAATAGTATAAATAATAGTCTAAGCAATAGTTTAAACAAGGTGAATAACTGTTGTGAAATCAGATCTAAAAATAAAAACAGAGTTGTTACATTTTAAAAAAATGCTCCATGTGTCCCACCTTTCATTAGTTGCTTGTTACTGCTGTGAGTAAGAGAGCAAGGGAGAGCTTTTCCCATCTCTTCAGTTTGTACCTTGAGTGACATGTGTAAGCTTTCAGAATTTAGCAGTTCATGCAGGTCAGTGAAAAGGCTTAAGTATCACGCATATGACAGCAGGTGGGTTGGTGATGTGGGAAAGTCAGGCAAAAGGTCACAAGTCAAAATGCTGAAAGAGAATAAATATAAGAGTGAAAAAGCATTCACAGATACTGATTTTCTTCACTGCTTTAACATGCCCTGAGACTAAATATTCTGGACCCATTAATGTGATTCCAGTTACACTGCAAACACACAATTTAGGCAGCAATGCCTCCGGAGAAATCATCACTGGGGCACTACTCTTCCTCCAGAGTAGAAGTGTCAGAAGAGATTATTCTTACCTATCAGAGGAGTACTCTTCAGAAAGTGGGAATGTTCCTTTTAATAGGAGACAAATAAAAATTCAAGTGTTGCTTAGGCTCTTGTTATTTGCTTTTGTTTCTCTCTTGAAGCACTCTCCAGATGCTGTTAGAAGAATACAAACACTACAATTGAATGACATTTTCCATTTACTTTTCTGGTGATTTAAAGTTTGGAAAACTGGAAAATATCCAGATTAATAGATGTTCCACCTGGGTGAAAGCCATCAGTCTTAAGAATGTAATGAAACTGAAAAGAAAAGGAGGGGTTATGAAGAAGTTTATCTCTCCACCTGACATGCCTGCTGAAAAGGTTTGAGAGGGCAAAACAAATGGGAAAGACGTCTATTTTACATGTTTAAATGGTTTTACATGTTTTAACTTAGTAGGTTTTAATTATATTTTTGTCTTGTTATATTAATGTTCTGTTTTTAATTGTGTGTTTTTAAAATTGTACTTTTTATTTAATCATCATTTATGGCTACCTTGGGTCTAATTTAGGAGATAAGTGGCACATAAATAAACTAAACAAATAAATAAACTAAATTTCTTCTGCTAAAGATGGTCAGTGCAGACTGTTTGTCAATCCACTGCAGCCAATGGATCTAAAGAAATGGAGTCGCAAGAAATTCAGGATGGAATTCCAGGTTTGGAGATTTATGACAATGTTCCAGAAGGGACGACTTAACTATATTTGAATAAATGTAGATTGTTGTACCATACTTAATAAAAATAAGACATCCTCTGAAAATAAGCCATAGTGTGTCTTCTTGAGGAAAAATAAATATAAGACAGTGTCTTATTTTGGGGGAAACACAGTACAGGTCTTTGCACTCTTGCACAGTCTCACAGAAGCTTTAGTCTATTAAATCTATTACAATGGATTTTTTATGCATTTGTTTTTTATAAGCAATTCTTTTATTTCATGTTTCATTGTAAGTAACTAATTCTTGCTTTCCTTCCTACTTTCAAACACTTTCCCATCAAAGATGAGAAAATCTGTGTATCTTCTTTCCCTCTATAAAGCAGAATGACTGGCTGGCTGAAAACACACAAAACCTCCAAATCTATTTCTGAATAGTGCAGTATGACATTGACCTTAAACTAAGAGGTGCACACACTTCTGCTAGCAAAATGATTTGGTCTAGCAGAGATTCTGCATACATCAATTTATTGTTCTTCAGGTATATTATCTGGGGAGAAACATGTTAAAAGATGGACAATTCTGAGAGGAAGGACTGAATGCACTTATTTTGGACAGCCATAATGATCCAACTTTAGTCTAAAGAGGACAAACCAAAATGTTCTCTCCTAACTTCCAAACAGGAAAATTTCCATGAAGGTCATGTTGTCTGCTGAAAACAAAACTTGACGTTGACTCAGATAAATCTCCAGATGTGGAGAGGGAGTGATACTCCTTATATTCCATGCAGAGGCAGGAAACCAGAACTCTCAACATACTCCCAGCCAGGATGGTATCTGGTTCTGTATCTGATTTTACGTCACCATTTTCCAAGCTGGTGTGTATTCCAAGTGTCATAAAACTCCTACCACCCTAATCCACCATGACCATAGTCCAGGAGTTAGACTATTGCCACACTGCAGGATTAATGCAGTTTGATAACGCTTTATCTGTCACGGCTCTCACCTATGAAATCCTGGGGGTTTTAGTATGTTGTGTGGCACCAGAGCTGTTTGACAGAGAAGGTTAAATGTCTCACAAAACTACAAACCCCAGCATTCCATAGCACTGAGCCATGGCAGCATCAAATCCATTAATTCTGCAGTCTAGATGCCGCCCTAGAGAGCACCAGCTAGAACACTCTGGTTTTATTTTGATTTTCCTTACTTTATCCCAGGTGTTGCAAATATGCACAGCACTTCCCATGTATATTCACACACACACACATTGATGAAACAGCTGGAGAAAATGATTTGGAACTTTTCCATCTGTTTGCCATACAACTGTTATTTTTTTTTTACACTGTTGCACTTGTGCATTTTTATGCTTTGAAGTATTATTATAAGCTAATGTTACATTTCAGAGAGCTAAAATAAAAATCCCTGATTCCTCAGAGACAGAAGACATGCACTCAAACCCTCCCCAGAGCTGTAAATAGAAGGAGCCAGGAAGGAAGACTCTTAGTGGAACCAGCTTTGCCCTGTTATCTTGAACTTGATGCAATGACTACAGCCTTGTCTCCAGCAGGAGCACAGAGCATCCTTTGTGTTCCACAGTTCATTACAAATGAAAGCTGAGAGGCTGAGCTACAGACTATCACAAATATTGGGAAAGATTTCTCTGCTTATCACCAGTGACCAAAAATTGCTTTTAGAAACAGAGAATATCTTTTAGTGACCTAGTTTAAAAGCAAGCAGGGGGAAATACCTAGGAAGAGATAAAATTGATGTACAGGTTAAGTCTACTGTGTGCTGTGATAGCCGCAGGCAACGTCTGCACTTTATCAGTTTCCACTGAGTCAGTATGTTTATCCGTTTTTATGTTTTCCTTTGGACGAGTTGTGCTGTTTGTAGGCAACAGTAGCAGCTTTGTGTTTGTAAATACAGAATAGTTGATTTCTTTAATTCTTTGTAATGAGATGGAAAAGTAAACAGACAGGGAAGTGTGGGGCAGGGAAAGCTAGAAGTATCCAGGTACCTGCTGTGCATAAGAATCAGCTGTGGAAGTGTATGAAATAATTGCCCATGTAAACAAAGCACAGCAAATAACAGTAACAACATAAAGGGAAAGATGTATTTTATTGATCATTGTGCCGGAGCATCACTGCCACCATCAAAATGGTTTAGAATCAGCAGCTACCTGCCTAAATTAAGTGAGAGGGGAACCACCACACCATCTCTCTCACACATTCTCATTTTCCTTCTTCAGGATCATACCATATCTTCCTAACCTGATTGCCAATGAGGGGCGAAACATTAAGTCAGCAATCAAGCATGTTTCATGTTTGTGATGCTGTAATTTCTGAACAGTTATAACCTCAGCTGAGCACTTGGATCCTGTGCATTATTCATAACATTAGAGACATTACTTTGTGCTGCATTCTGAAGAGAGCAACAGATCATTCAGAGCAATGCAAAACAGGAAAGCAGGGTGCAGAACATCCCTTTTCAGTGTAAAGGCCAAACATGCCATAGTATTAGTTTAGCTTAGGTGGTGAATACTAACATTTGTTCCACCTAGACAGCCACTGATGCCATTTACAATGATCATTTTTGCCATAAAGGCAAACTACTGTATTATAGGTTACAGTCAAGTTCTCTCTCTCCAAGTTGTTTATTTCAGCTGTTGTGATAAACAAATCAGATTAATATTTCTAGCATTCCTGAAGAAGCAAATTCCACACCAATAATAATAATAATAATTTGTTTGTTTCCCGCGTCTCTTCAAGGCTTGAGGCAGGGTACAGCATGTTAAAATACAAAACACAATTAAAAATGAAAACATATAAAACCAAGATAAAATACTATGCTATACTATATACAATACAATACAATACAATATTATAAGACAATTACAATACACTCATATAATACATTCTTTAAAATATACCAATAAAAAGTCGTGATTTAAAATTGATTGGGTGGGTCTGCTGGAAGAGATGTATCTTTAATGTGGTTTTAAATGCTGTCAGTGTTCTCAGCTGTTGTATCCCTTCTGGCAGGTCATTCCATAGTCTGGGGGCAGCAGGCGAAAAGGTCGTCTGGGAAATTGTTGCCAGTCTAGTCCTGGACAGTTAGAGCAAACATTCCCAGAGGACCTGAGTGTACAGGGTGGATTGTATGGGAGAAAGCAATCCTATAGGTAAATCTGGTCCCAAACCATGTGGGGGTTTAAAGGTAATAACCAACACTTTTTACTTTTCCCAGAAACTAATTGGCAGCCAGTGGAGTGATTTTAAAATTACATCAAGACCCACAACAAGAATTTTACATTAGGCAGATAAATAGGCATTGAATAGCACTGTGCTTGAAGTGATGTAAGATCATGTGAGCTATCTGTGGCAGATAGTTACACATTTCACTTTCTGTTGAAATTGTCAAGTGATAAAACATTATATGCAAATTAAACCTAACTCATGTATGTATAAAATGTTCTGAAAAACATGTAAAAGGCTGCTGAAGAAGCAATTTCATTTAGGAGCATTACTGTCCCATTTCTGACTCCCAAAGCTTTGTGTTTTTGTGCATGAGAGTACTTATACAAGGCATGAAAGTACTCCTATCAAGCACCTGCCTCTGCCTTCTTCACCAGAACTCAAAATCACATTTTAGGGACAAGGAAAGGGGCCTCTCTGAATATTTTCTTTGTCTTCCGGGGTAGGATTGGCACTATCAATTGTAAATCTCCAATGGAAAAAAAGAAGAAGGTACTCTGAGCATACCACTGCTTAGCGTGCACCCATTACTTAGTAATTCACACCTATAGGTACAAGATCCTGTTCAGAGAATTGTTTATATCCTCTGGTATCCTAAACAGAGTCAAGAACAATGGAAACAACCTAACTAGGAAAGGTAGAAGAAAATGGGGAAAGGAATGCTATTTAACAGGTGCAATAGAACGCAATAAGCAGACCCCTTATGATGCAGACAAGGGTGCAGATAAAGGGAAATGGCCAAACAGCCCTACAAGACTGAGGGGCCTCCAATGTGTTGGCTGATAAGGGATATGGTTAATGGACAAATAAGACTGTACCTGTCCAACTTTTCACCTTTGAGTTTTAAAGTGCATTACAGAATCAAACAGGAAGCCTGTTTCCAGAATTCCTTGTGGGTAAGGTAAAGTGGTTCATGTTTTCATTGACTGTGGTCTATATATTGGGGCAAGCAACAGCACTTGGTAAAAGAAGTAAAAAATGAAGCACCTATCCTTTTCTGACCATGTCCCCAACTGTGTCAGTTTTTCATCTCTTGCATCACTGCTGGTCTCCTGCCAACATTTTATTCTGCTGGAGGAACAACAGTTCTACACTGCCATAAATCCATTCTGGTGGCATAACATTTTCCCCCTATTGGTACAGCACAATTTAGTAACAAACCTTCCCAAACCCAATAGGCATAACTCAAGGATAGAATTGCCCTATAAATCTCCAAAATACCGAGCCCTACCTGCTGAAGTGTCATCTTGATACTGAAAATTGCAGATAGCAAGCCCCTTGCTTTTATGCAAAGAAGGATCCTAGAGAACAATCTAGAGAAGTATTGCTAAATTTTAAGCTTAGCACTTAATTATTGTTTACACTGAAATAAATATTCTTGGCTCATTTCTAGCAGCCACACTTTCATTTCTACTTGTACCACCTCCCCCCCCCCCCCCCCAGCCACAAACAAACAAAATGACAGGTCGAAGAAACTCATTTTAAAAAGCATAATTATTACTGCAAGGCTGTTTTTCTTAGCAGGCTTCTTCGTATTATGTTCAACTATTTCCCTTCTTTGAAAAAACTGTTCTACAAGCATGCTATAGCAATGCTTTTGGTAACTACAGCAATTCATTTGCTGTTTAGTTTATGGGCCTTTATAGATTGCTCTCCATGACAAAAATCTGGCATCTTAAATTTTAAAAATTCTACCAAAAAAAATCACCAAACATAACCACAATCATGTACAAATACATAAAAACAATATGTTGTAAAAACAAAAAGAGATCTAAAATTCCTAAACAGCTTGGGATTTCCATCTAGAGTTGAAACTAATTCGTGCTGGAAAAGAGATCAGAACAGATCATTAATATAATGAAGTAAAATCTTGAATTCAAGGCTTCTTGCCTAACAGTTCTGAACTGGTTAACTATGCCATCAACATATCACAGCACTTAAAAGAATAACTAGGTCCTGAATCAAATTCCAAATTCTTAATTAAAGGAACATTTTAAGGGAGGAGACAGGAGACTATTGAGAAAAATCATGTGAGTCTTTAAGGTATCTTCAATGTCTCTAGCTATTTCATATTAAATTTTGACCTTGCAGTGAAAAGCATGATATAAATTGCTATCACTCTGGACACCTATGTTTTTATTAGCAGGTCTAGAGTCAAAAGCTTTCTCTTTTCTGTTCTGAAAAGGAAGGAAAAACCTTCAGGTTAATCAGAAAAATACTACAAGAGTTATCAGTACAGAAAATATTTCATAGGAATTTTAAAAAAGTTTTTGTTTGTTTGTTAATTACTCATTACTTTTTCTAAAAAGTAGCACAAATAGCAACATTTAGAAGTAACTGTTACTTTTTGTGCCAGAAAATTAATTCTATTTCAAATTGTTAATTTATTTTTTTAAAAGTAACTCAAAACTAATATGTTGCACATAATATTACTTTTGAGAAAGTGCTACAAGATCCGTTTGCATACTGAATTTCCAGACTAACACGGCTATATCTTTGAATAATATAACTTGTAATCAATAACTTTCAGGCTCTGAATATATGAACTGGAAGAAAGATAAAACTTGTTCATTAGTTTTCTCTATAAAATTTGCTGGAAGGTGGGGACATCTAAAATATCCCTTTATAATGGAGATTACAAAGTTAAAAAAATCAAACAAAAACAGTCTCTAGGAGAAAATTGTTTTATTTTCCTTCAGGGCTAAGTTGATAAACAATGTCATCTGGAAAACATGCAAATATTACCCTGGTTTTGGATTTGTTGTGGACCCATCCAACATGCTTTTCCCTATATAGACGGGGAAAGTTACATGTTGGAATATTTTTCCATGTCAGAATGACAAAGGAACAGGAAACAAAAAGATTTTTACCTGATAAATTTCCAGCAAGAAAAAGGGCAAGGCAGATCTGCCAATCTTCCAACCTTGTCTTGAAAAATGTGAAGTATTGTACTTTAATCATTAAAAATAAGAAGCAGCATCTTACCAAACAATTTTTTTTTACTCCACAGGGGCTATTTCAATTTCAGTTTTTAATAGTCAAATTTGCTTTCCCTTGAAAAGAATGATGTTTGTAAATGTAATCCTACAAGTACATTCCAAGGGATGACAAAGGAAACCAGAAGAGTAATTCTGCCCCACCACCCCTAGGTGCTGTGCAAAGTAGCATTGGGATCAAATCTACTGTCAACACATAGCATTAGTGGTTAAGTGACAGAGCTCACTTTAGCTATTTATTCATTTTTCCATCCCAATCTCATGAAAACCTAGTGTTAATTAATATCCAAGCATGAAGGTAAGACATGCTAGCATGTAATGCTGCAGGCTTTGAAGTATAGCATCCATTTGCAGTGTGATGCTGTGACCTAGAGATGCTTGCAACAAAAATGGTGGACATCAGTGGCCAAGCAACAACAGAGTGTAATCAAAATAGCAAACATGAGGAAGAACAAGCAAAGCAGGAGAGGCTGCAAACAAATTCTGAATTTAGAACTCAGTTTGCAGGAACTGAAGTAAGCTTAGTACAAAAAAGGGGAAATGGGAAGAGGAGAGAGGCACTGGGTTCCTGTCTTCACTGGCCAGGAGACTCCCCCTGTTGCCTGGCCCTCCATTACTGCACCTTGATAGCTGTCTGCATGGGCATCTCACTGAGATGGTCAGCATGCCCACCACTGATGCGGTCAGAAAGAAGGACTCAGCAGTGGCCACATGGCTGGGTGCCTTGTTATAACCTCAGAACAAGTGACCTGCAATGGTGGCAGATGTGATGGGTGGCTCAGTGGGACACCGAGAGAGATAGCCACCAAGATGCAAGAACAGAGGGCTCCAGATCTTCCCAGAAGATACAGAATAACAGTTAAGTTTTTAAAATGCATTTTAAAACTGTTATTCCCAGTTCTAGTTCAGAACATACCTAATGTCATCCAGACGGCTCACACCAAAAGTAGGGTTTGGTATGTGCATTGCCTGAATAGGGCAATGCCAGTACAAAGGGGAAATTGGCCTTTTGGCCTGTGCAGACAAAGTCTGGGGCATTTTGAAATTGTTGTTATTATTATTATTATTATTATTATTATTATTATTATTATTATTATTATTATTATTATTATTATATCCCACCCTTCTACCAGGATTGGGAACTCAGCTGAAAGAGTGGTATGACAGATTAACTGGATTATTTCTGCCACATTTGGATAGTTGGAAGGTATGCAGGTGCTGAACTTAGCATTTTCCTTCAGGTGTAAAGCAAAGTTGTGCAAGGCACCTGCCCAAGGCACCAACAATATCTACCCTCAACATACTTATAATGAATAGGGTTTATGCTAGTCTAGGTATGGAAAGACTAGATTAGCCTGTGACTTCACTGGGGTGTTTTGTGGGGTATCCCAAGGAGACACTTGAAGGTAGGTAACTAGTGGCACTTTACTCTCTCAAATCTGGCACTGATCTCATGGGAGATGTTGCTGTATGCATTTCTATCTAGGGAGTCTCATACTTTGTCCATCAAAGGAGCATTACTTTTACATTTCCAAATATGAGGATGCAATTACCTACCAACAAGGTACTATTGCTGTCTTCATGGGGCACAAAGGTCAGAAGAATGGAACTAATCACAGATTATATATGTATTTGTACAGTGGGCCCTCAATATTCATGGGTTAAATATCTGTGGATTTTAACAACTGTGGAATGAAATGAAGAAACATTTATTATTTTTTAAATCTGTAATGACCAGGCTGAGAAGTAGTTTCAGCACAATAGCATACACTGCTGTAGCAAGACCCAGGCAAGGTGCTGCCTTCCTGCCCCATGGAAGTCAGATAGTCTAGACCTAAACCACGTATGGCTTTATAAGTCATGATCAGCACTTTTAATTGCACCTGTAAATGAACCAGTAGTCAGTGGTGCTCTTTAAACAAGGGAGTTGTATGTGTTAGAGAAAAAAAGATCTTTGGGATGGTTGATGTCTCGTTCTGCCGGTGGTTCTTAACTGGTACCAACTGGAACAGATGCAGTCTTCTCAGCTACTCAATATCAAAGTAACTTCCACACAGATTTTCACTCAAATGAGGGTTTATTAACTTTGTTGCTATTTACACTTTACAGCAGGCTACTATACATCTATACTCTTTCAGAGTCCATGCTAGAAGCTTGAATGTGACATCAGTCTTTGTTCTCTCAAAAGATCAACCTTCCCACCAAGTGGACACACCTCTTTCCCATGAAGTCACCATGCTACACAGGAGCATAACAATAATACATTTGTTGATATTATGTCTCAGCACATGTCCTTGAAGACTTGCTCTTCCAGGCCTAGACTTTCTGGCCTTCAACAGGAACCATTTTAAACCTTAGTTAACCATTGCCACATCTGAACATTTTCCATACAAATTAGAAATATATTTTAACAGTATGCTACCCATAATTGGCATTGAATTACATGGGAAATGAAACAGAACTCTTTGGGACCCCCACAGACCAATGTTCAAGTAGTTGAACCCCATCTTCTGAGTTCACGCCTCCAAGAAAGACTGGAATCACTGCACAAAAGTGCACACAAGTCCCATCCCAGAGAGGCAGGCCAGAAGGAGACCATGGTCTATGGTATTGGATGCTGCCAAGAGGTCAAGCAGAACCGACAGGGATACAACTCCCCTGTCCAGTTCCTTATGTAGGTCATCCAGCAAGGCAACCAAAGCTGTCTCCATCCCATAGCAAGGGATACAGTAATCCATTTATTTGTCCATGAAACTTTTTGTTGTCGTGTGACTTCAAGTCACTTCTGACTAATAGAGACCTACCACAGGGTTTTCTGGGGCAGAATATGTGTGACTCATCTAAGGTCAACCAGTGGGTTTCCATGGCAAAGCAGAAAAGCAAACTCTGATCTCCAGAGTCATAGTCCAACACTCACTATGCCATGTTGGTTCTTCCATGAAATCTTATGCCACAACAAATTTGTTAGACATGTAGGTGCCAGAAAATGCTCTCATTTCTACTGCAACACAGCAATCCTGCTATCACTCCAGTGGCTAGTTATTTTCCATTTTCCACTTGATGACTCCATTGCGTTATATGCTTTGTCTGTTTCATAATGCATGATGAATTTTTCATTGTACAGATTATTTTGAGGTATGAACATACCACAAAGTTGATCTATATAGGCCTTGAAATGATGAAAACAGACAAAGTGAAAATGAGTACTGTTTCCCACTGTGATAATAAAACATATGCATTTTAGAGAAAAATTACTGGGCCATGATGCAAAAAATAAAAAATAAAATTGATAGCAATTTCAAAAGCTGCAGATCTTTTTAACAATATTTGATAACAGGAAATTTGTTATTAAAATAAATACACTTTCCTTCAGCAACTTCTAATTCATAAAAAAGTAAGCATGTTGTTTGTTTGTTTTTAAGTGTGCTGTATTCTGATAAAAACAGATCATTCACATTCATCATTTTGAAAGAAAACAATAACCAGGGAGAAAATGACAGCTCAGACACCCTGTCTAAGACGGAAAGGCATAGATGTCCCACCAGAAATGTCTATAACGGAAGGAAATATATCACAGGCCAGTGAATAATCACTAATGGACTACCTTATCCCCCAAACCCTTTCAAATTACCAGTCAAACTATGGTATGAATGTCAAAAAATTTGGAAATTGATTTCTAGCAAGAATGGCATCAATATCTTCAAATTACACAGATGATACATTTAGAATATAAATCCTTTCCTAAACAAAAATGAAGAATATATAAATGCATCTCAGAGAACACTTCATATCTACAATATAAAGCAGAAATAGTTTAATGCATCAGTAACTTCAGCTGTATTCTTTGCACATACAACTAAGTACAGTATGTTTTACTTCCTTTCTATAAGTCTCTGCCAAACCTAAGGGAATACTTTACAACTGAAGTTTGTGATGGAATAAACTATTGCTGTTTGACACAGTAGTTATGAACACACTCTCAGTTTTATTGCAATTGAATTGTTAATCAAACTTCCCCACACCCCCAAATAACTGTGGGAGCACTGCTGTTAATGATCTGTCTTAACTCACAGAACTAGAGTTCCCCAAAGAGAGGATGACAATTAGATATGCCCCAAATTCAATGCAAATGTCATTAGTGAGAAATAAAGCAGTTACTGAGGGCCCTAATTAATTCCAGGGTTTGAGACTCCAATTTTTGGATTTAGCTGAACTTACTTCTGAGTAGAGATTAATAGGAATGCATGGTCAGTTTTCTTCAATATTGATATAAATGGCTTAGTCCTTATGTTGAAATCTCTCCCCAGATTTTTATCTGTTCCATTGGACTACAGAAGATCTCTGGTACTAAAAATGTATTACCTCCATTAATAAAACTGTTAAGTTTAAAAGAACTGCCTAGATCATTTATCTTATATTACAACTGTAAAACAACAATGACATACACAAGTACACATTAATAATCCCTGCTTCTATAGCACTTCCCAAAAAAGGTCAAACAGTAATTTCACTTGAAAGTAATTGACAATTAAATGAGGTCTCTGCCAAAAAATAGCAACTATAAAAGCTAACAAACAATCATTATACAGACAAGTAATATATTGTCTCTTGTCTGCTTAAGGACTTGTCTACACTACCCAGAATACCCTGGCCTGCTACCAGGATATTCTGGGCCTGGAGTTGCCCTGGATTCCCTCCATGAGCTCAGTACTCTGGATCAATGCCAGGCAGTTGTCTACACGACTCCCACTGTGCTGCCCAGGGCCAGTGCCACTGACACAAGCTGCTCCCTCTGAAATTAGACACAAAGTGCCCAGCACTGATCACATGGCTGGATTCCTCACTGTGATTTTGGAGGCTTCAACCCACTTCAACTATACTGGTGCCAGGCAGCACAGCATGTCATGACTCACCTCCAAGATCCTAGCATGTCCTCTGAGTCTGAAGTCTCTGATGGAGAGTCTGAGAGCCAAGGGAATATTCCAGGGCTGCGGCCACAACTCTATCAGCCCCAGGAGGAGAGCTTGCAGCCAGCACAGGAACAGAGTTCCCAGCAGCCACAGGAGCAGACACAGACTTACCTATACCTAACCTTGTTGAGAGATAACAGGAAAGAGAAAGATGTCAGCAAACAGAGAATACCTGTTAGATCCAGATGAACTATAAATACCCTAGCATCTTCCTTTGTCCAGTACAGATGAGAACCATCATTTTCCTTGGGAGAAAGCCATGCTTCTTCTTTAATTGATTGCCTGTTTCCTTGAATCATGCCTGGACTCTGACTATTATTTTGGATCATCCTTTGGACTGCTTTCCCGGACTGAATACTTTCTCATGAATTATCCAGACTGTACTAAACTACACGTGTTTTTTTGTACTATGCCTTGGTGAGCTTGGACTCTAACTCCCTCTCTCTGCTTAAAGCCTTCACAACACAATGAGGCTTCGTCTGAAAGTCTAGGTAGCTTACAAAGGACAAAACAGGACACAACAGGATGAATCTGTTAACAGCTGCCTGGCACTACTACAAGGTGCTCTGAATCTTCATGCAAACTCCAGAACAAAACTATTTTTTTTAAAAAAAACTGATTAAGGCAGAGATAGGGTGAATATGGTATAGACTGGCCTTCCCTTGTGAACCCAGTCCACAAGTCATGTCCTGGCACCGCCCCCACCGTGTGCCGCACCACATGGCACGTGGCATCACAGTACTTCTCCAGCACTGCATCCGCGTGACAGAGTGCTGAAAGGAGTGCCATATAGCCGCAGCACCACAGCTATTGTGCCCTTTCCAGGACACAAAAAGGAGATGCTTTTTGCAGCTCCTTTTTGCACCTCGGAAAGGCCAGATCGGGGCGTGGCGTGTGGTTGCTGCAGCTGGATGAAGAAGGAGCGGCTGCAGGCCAAATCATTTGAATCCAAGTGAAAAACCTATCCCAGGTAGCAGATCTTTGCAGTAACTATGAGTAACAAAAGCAAGAGCTGGATGCTGATTGGCCATGATTTCATACTGTCAGAAAATGGAACAAGCTTTTAGAATCATAGAAATTGAAAATTTCTTATCAACTTGCCTGATTGTTCATAAATTCTAGAAACAACACAGTCAATTTTTCAGAAAACACTGTCCATGCTCACCCTCCAAACCTTTAGGTATTCCATGTAGAACATGTCTGTTTTTACAAGACTTGTTTGTTCTGTATCTTTATTTAATTTAGGGATAATATGATTGCAGTTATTAAGTTCTGCCTATCATTTATTTGTTACTTTTCATGACATTTTTAAGGTAATCATATTTTCCCCATTCAACAGCCTTTGGTGATCTATATATTTTATTTTCTTCTGTCAGTTTCACTCTGCTCTTTAATAATGTGATTCATTCCAGCCTTATTCTCACATTGGCTGCTGCAGTTTGACACCACTTTGACTTCCATGGCCCAATCCTATGGAATTCTGGGACTTGTAGTTTGGTGGGGCACTAGAGCCTTCTGACATGGAAAGCTATCTCACAAAAATAGAAATCTCAGAATTCCATAGCACCAAGTCAAGGCAGGCAAAATAGTGTCAAACTGCTTCATTTCTGTAGTGTGGATGTGACCATTCTATCTTTCTAGAATCCTTTCTTTCACCCACACAATTTTTAATGCAGTCCTGAAGTAAGATTTTTATCTTTTCCCAACCCACTCTTCTCTCTCACACACACATATATGCTTCAATAAGAGAGGTCCTATAAAATACAGGACATCTGGTAAATCAAATGAGAAAATAGAGGTTGTGTGAAACAGAATGCTCTCATCAACCAAATTTGACTGTTTAGCATCAATCTATATATACCTCAATAAATATTTTAATCAAAACACTATGGATTACAGAAAGATAATCTATTTGGATTTGAGATGTTGAAGACAGATTAAATAAAAAATGAGTGTGTATTCCTTACTCATATCATGTAATATATACATTTTAAACTACTTGGCTACAGGACAAAAAGAGGTAGCTATTATAAAGCCCACAGATCTTTTTTAACGGTATGAGGTGACATACCATTAGACTGGTATGTACTCATACATCCTCATAAGCACAGTTTAACTAATACAATAAATTTCCTCTCATTCTTTTCATCTGATTTTGCAAAGCCAGTTTTATTCAGCAACAGTAGCCATTAACCACAGTGAATATGAGGCCAAGCGGGATCTCTATGGCCAAGTGGGAACTAAACAGTTCCTTTCTCCTGAGAGGACTAGCCAACAGTTACTTGTCCTTATGAAATATAAATGTTTTCCTGTTCTCAGAACTCCAACACATCCTTTCAAATCACAGTTCCCTACTAAAAACAGCTACTTTATCTCCACTCACAAATCAGAAAAGAGCAACACATTATATAACTTCATACACACAGTATAAAAGAAAAGCAGACGTTCCTTTCACTTTGTCACTATTTAAAAAATAATTCTACATTTTTTTCTGAATTGAAGAGAACATATTATTATGACATATTATTATAGACATGGCTTTGGTCACTTTGGTGGTTGGCCTATGCAGAGAACTGGAGAAAGGGCATCTTTCTTGATTCTGCTGACCACTCAGTAGTTTTCAGTACCAGCAACCATGGTATCCTTCTGATCTGCCTCTCTGGGATCGGTGCATATAACTCCCATGCTGAAATAGGTCCACTGGCTGACTGATTTCTGGACAGAAGTCAAAGTGCTGGTTATGACTTGTAAAACCCTGTATGTCTTGGGTCCAGATTATCTGAAAAACTGTATCTCCCAGTATGAGTGTCTAATACTTCTCTCACATGAGAAAAGAAAAACGAAACAAAGCGAGAGAGCAGTGGCTTTCTCTGTGCCTCTCCACATGATGTTGTAGCACTTCTATTCTTTTCCCAAGGGGATGATTGTAAAAGTGAGTCTTTTATCATGCTTTAATAAAACTGGTATGGTTTGAGTGTTGGACTATGACTCTGGTGAACAGAGTTCAAATCCCTGTTCAGCCATGAAAACTCACTAGGTGACCTTGGGCAACTCACACTCTCTCAGACTCAAAGGAAAAAAGCCCTTTGAACAAGAAAACTCAGCACCAGAACTGATGGGCAGTAAAAAGTGTCTCAACCCTGCTTTTTCCAAAACAGGTCAAACCTACACGACCCTCTCCCAAGGAAGGCTGAATATGCACAGTCTGAGCTCATGGCAAGGCATGAAGCCATGTTGCTGGATAATTTTTTTTTGCCTCCCCACCGTATGTGTCCATTATCACACAAAGACACTGCCTGTGACCCACATGCCATCCCATTGACTGCCCACCCGTTTCATTGGCCACACAATTGCATGTGTGATGCTTCACCCCATAGGCATCCGTGCATTGGTGTGTGAGTGATACATTGGTAAAGCACAACCAATGCCCCCTTCACCCCATGCCCTCCTGTTGGATTGTCTGGTTTGTGTATGTTGTTACATTCACTGGAATTGTTGTACTTTCATTTTGTTGTGCTGCTGCAGGCCTGCACTTGCTTTGGGGCATTTATATGCAGGCACAAAGATGCACATTTTCTGCCTTGAGTTGGACTATCCCAGCTTGCTTTTTCTTTTCTTTGTTTTTGTTTGTTTGTTTGTTTTGTTTTGTTTTTGGTGGTCTTTAGCCCTAGAGCACAGCTTTAGTCCAGCTTCCACTCACTTTCAAGGCATGCATCATCTAAATGCCCTGCCTCCAAAGTGGCTGGAAACCACTTTATTTTGCCCGTCTGTTTCACTCCTCTGTGATAGGATCTCACCTTAGGGTCTCACAGATCAGAAACTACCTGAAGGCATACAGCACACATTAATGCTCTTTTAAGTGTTGTATTAATAGTTTCTAAACGATTTGCAGATGTCTTGAATCCTTTGCCAGTAGGGAGGGGCAATAATAAATACACCTGTACTATCTAAAACAGGATTGGGTTTCTTCTAGCCTCCCCTTCCAAGCTATATCCCTTTAGCTCACGAGTTTCCTTGTCCTTATTACCAGTCATGGGCAATTGTATCAAAAGCCTCAGTGCTTTTTCTTTCTACAGTGTTCTTATATCCTGGGGGAGGGGGAACCATTCTCTGCTTTAAGAAGGCTTTTTAAAATCTTCCAGCGACATCAGTGGTAGACTTTTAAAATATCATAACAGCGTAGAAGTCTATTTAGGGTTCAATTATTGCATAGCACAGATGGACTTAAAAAAAAAAGTCATCCGGGATGAGTGAGATTATATTTTTCCAATCTTTATCAATATTTATCAATATTTTTCCAATGGTTGTTTGCATTTGGGAACTTTGTTACAAAAATAAAATAATAATTTCCCCCAAATCTGTCCTTTTTTTGTACATAAATAGATTATTATTATTTTTTTTTTTGCAGAGAACAGTGACTTCTCTGTAAAAGACTGTTCTTTACAAAATACACATGTTCCACAGACACAAAATGTTCATGAAAAAATTTTAACAAAAAATGCCACAGTGGCTGACTTTTTTGACAGGGTTGCCTCAGAATACTGAAATTCCCCTTCTTATTAATGAGGGGGAAAACTATGAGCGTTCTTTATACCCATGGCATTGGGCCAGTTACAACCCCTGAGACATTTATCTGAAACCATTTTGGACCTAAAGCTGAAAATTCTTCCCATCCTGATCTATAAAGTACTCCAAATAAAACCCAATTACACAAGAGAGTCAAAAGAGAAAGGCATTATGTGGACTATAAGTGGATGTACAGACTGACATCAAATGCCAGCATGCGGGTGGAGTGGTGGCATGGCCCAACTCTGTCTTTATGCCAGCATGATGCTGTGCACCCCACCACATGGGGGGTGGCATCACAGCACTCCTCTGGTGCTGTGTCCAGATGACATAGGAGTCATAGGAGTTCTGAAAAGCCACAGCACCCATGGCTATTGCACCCTTTCCACCGTACAATAAGGAGCCGCTTTCTGCAGCTCCTTTTTGTGCCATGGAAAGGCCAGATTGGGCCTCAGTGTGCAGTTGCCATGTCCCCAATCTGGCGAAAAAAGAGATGGCTGTAGGCTACCCCTTAGGGGTGGTCTGTTCAGCTTCTAATTCTTCATATCTAAACACCTAATTAAGTCACTAAACCTCAATTGAATTAAAAGGTCTTTTTCTTGTACCTCCTAGCTCCCTACAGTCCTTCAACATCACGGTCCCTCTTTCAGCCCTTATCTATCACATGAGTACATGACCAGCCTTTTTGTCCAACCCTGTACTACAACATTTGACCTCCCCAACACACTGCTTTTTCTGTGACATTGCAGTTCTGCCTTTTGTGGTAGCCAGGTCTACTGTATCCTGAAAGACCCACCTACCATGTGGAATGGAACACAATGACCCCCAAGAGGCTCTGATCTCTCATATCCCTTCTAAAGCCAGCCACTCATTTGCTTACTATAATGATCCCACTGCCATTAAGCTCTGAAAAACTGGGGACTAAAGAAAGTACATGTGTAAAATGATGGTTCAGTGATCTTTAGAGGACTATGTAACTTTCATGAATGAAATCAAGATTAATAATTGAAAAACATTCTAATGAAAATCTTTGATGTTTGATTTTGTTCAATACACTTGGACATAAAGTATGCTAATGAGCGATTAAAAGGTTTCAGTCCAATATCTATTTCCTAGGAGCTTAAATTGTTTTAGCAATAGCAGTTATGAAATTCAGTGTCATGTGTTCTCACCCTTTGATTGATTTATAAGAGTATTTTGATGTGCCCAAAGGGGAGAAATGCAACTTTATTACATATTCAAGCCTCAATAGAAAATCTTGCAAAATAATGGTATTCTTTTCCAGTACCTTGTAGAAATATAATATGTTGGTCAAACTTGTGTGACTGAATGGCTACATTAAAGCAAATCAAATGAGTCATTCTGGTGATTCTGTTGTGTCTTCTCATCATACAGAACCCTTGGTGTTCATCAGATCATTTCATTTTTTTAACATTGTGCTATTATAACCTTAGATGGTGTGAGTATTTGAGAAAGAGGTATTCAATTTTGGCATATCTTCGAGGCTAATTTAAGCCTTGAAAATCACACTTGAGCAGTACACACATGCACCTACTATTATGCATGGCCAAACTTCAGCAGTAGCACCTGCAGCACCCATAAGTGAAAAGCTCATGTCTGGTTGCCAAGACAAGGGATTCTGAGACTAACACAAGATCATAACATGAAACACATTTCCTGCAGGCATTTTGGAATGCAATTCTTCTCTTAAACACAGCGCATAATTCCACTGCACATTGGTTTTAGTGCAAAAAATGGGGAGGGTAGAAGATGATGTACAATTTCCCATCCACATTTGTGACTTTGACTTTGTCAGATTTGATTATTTGCAGATTTAATTAATACATTCTCTCCAGGAATTTCTAGTTCCTTCAGAGTGACTCTACCAGAGGTTGACCATAGAGTTGCATTGGAGGACCTAGAGATTCCTAGAGGAAATACTTCTCTAGGCATTTATATGTCCTCCAGCATGATTCTATGATCAATCTCTGGTAGACATTGATCACAGAGTTGTGTTGCAGGTCCTAGACATTCCTAGAGAGGTGTTCTCCCAGGTAATAAAATTAGTTTTTTATTTGCATCCTTTACACTTTCATTGGTGCCCTTTACTACACAGTGATGTAGACTGGACACTATGTGGGTTGCTGAGCCTGCAAAATAAAGCAGGGAGGCTCATATGACCAAGAGATTTTGCCCAACCCTGATTTTGAAGGTTACACATAGGAAGAAATGTAGCTAATTCTACATGAATAGTTTGCCACACATTTAAGTATTTTGTCTTTTTAGCATAACCTTACCATCTTTCTCTATATCTTTGAAATGTTAAGATTTCTAATTAAATGAAAAACACTTGAATATATAAACCAGAATGAACAACTGGTTCACAAAGCTATCTACAGTAAAATCAGTTGGCTTTCCTTTTTTGCTTCATTCAGTGGTGATGCCCTGCTGTATTCAGTCAGGAAGTAATAATTGATTACGCATAAAGAAAAATGTATTACAAATCTTTCAGTTCCAACAGGTGAGCATTAATCTGCTGCAGACACATTGTTAACTCTTACTACACTACTGTGGAATTTGTTTCACTTTGTGTTTTTCAATAGTATCAGAAACTGATGTGTGTAGCCAGTTACCTGGTCCTTTGAACATCAGCCTGCAACTATATTTCAAACATTGTTTTTAAATTTACTTTCCAGAATCTGATATGGAGTTTTGTCAAATGCCTTGGTAAAGTCAAAGAATAAGTCCATTTTTCACCCTTTCTGCCAAGCTTATTATCCTGTCAAAACCAGAAACCAAGTTAAGCTTGACATGTTTTATTTGTATGAATTCTTGCTGTCTTCTTCCTATTACTCTCCACAAAGTGCACAGAGATAGCCTGACTTATTGCTCAGTCTTGTATCTTAACTACAAGTGAAGATGAACAGAGGTTCATGCTCTTCTTTTGCGTAGTCTTTGCTTATGAAAAGGGGGGGGGATTGCTATATTTTCTGATTAAGCAAGTAGTTTAAGCACTCAGTCAATGTAGAGACAGCTGAGAATGATGTCTGTCCTGAAAAAGGAATGGGTACTTTATTATTGTTTATTTAGCAGCATATTCTTTGTCACACAGAAGCTTCAACACTGTCAATATCTTGGAACTAGTACCTTTGAATTAGAAGGATATGTGCATATCTCCTGTAAAAAGCAAAGTGCAATGCTAGATTATAAACTGTTGTCCTAATGGAACAATTAGAGCTATTCTACATGTGGATAGCCATATGTGGCCCTTCACAACCCTGCAACATGGCCCTTGCTCAAAATCAGATGTCTGTGGCTTTATGCTAAACAGGAGAGCTAGGAGCAAGTACCCTTTACACTTTCCAGCTCTTTCTGCATTTTTCTGAACATGTGCCACAAAACTGATGTTTATGGGCTCATAACTTCTGTTCACAATTCGCTCATGAGCTTACCAGATGCATTGAACTGATCGCTATGGGAATAGGACAAAGTTCTTGAAGAGGTTGTCTGTACAGGTCAAGAGGCCCAGGTTCTTCTCTGGCTTCAGACAACACAGGGCCCAATCCTGCAAGACCCCATGCAGATCCAGAGGTTTCAGCCTGACCCCAGGATACATAGCCTTTAAATAGCCATGGTCCATGGCAAAATCTTGGTGTTCACACTGTCCCCCCTGTATTATTTACCTTGCCAGCCAACACTCTTCTTTGGGAGCTTCTTGTCGCCATGTCTGATGCAGAAGCAGGGTGTCTGGCCATGTGGGTGCAGCTAGGCACCCTGTTCCCACATCAGACACAGTGATATGGAAGAGACTTCTCAGTTGGGGTGACAGGGTGAAGTGAGGAGCATGCACCTGTCCCAGTCCTGGGTCAGTGCAGGGACAGGTGTGTGAACAGCTGCCTGTTCCTACACTGACTCAGGGACCAAACTCAGTGAGCACCAAGGCTAGGATAGGCTGGACTGATCCTGTGCTATCTTGGCCCATCTGCTCAGGCCCTTACGCTTTCTAGCTTGCCTATTGACAGAACCATATGATACAATTCCTCCTCTCATAATATTATTTATTTTGAGGCAACAGAACTTCCTGTTTTACTTATGTGATATAGGGAGGCACAGCTACACTAATGAATTCCAGTGAATTCTAATGACCTAATTAATTGAAGTTTTAATTAATACATTCATTCATTAAAGCATATCTTTAATCAAGAAAATTGGATGAAATCACCACATACATCTAGAAAATTAATAACTCAAAAGAAAATTAACTAGTTGATTCCATGCTGATACTCTTGCAAAACTTCCCAGGTGTATCATGGTACTGTAGGACCTTAGTATTTGCTGGAGTTTGGTTCCAGGACCCCTCATGGATGCCGAAATCCGAGGATGCTCAAGTCCCATTATATACAGTGGCATAATAAAATTGTGTCCCTTATATAAAATGGCAAAATCGTAGATTGCTTCTGGGATTTTTATTTTATCTTCAAGCCATGTATGGTTGAATCCTTGGATACAGAATCTATGGATATGGAGAGCTAACTGTATAAAGATTTAGAGAAAACATGAAATAACTTCTGTAGTCAGCTTTAAGTAGTGAAATGTTAAGTTTGTAACTGGTTTGTTTGTCTCAACCTGGGGCTTTATCACACTTTCACACTTTATACTATCTGAAGTATAACATGAGCTAATTGCATTTTATATTATTCAAAATCCCCCTCAAGACCTCTAAAGTACTTTTCCCTCATAAACTGCTGTAAGAGAGTCATTTATTTTATTCAGGTATATTATGCCATACAAAAAGGTAGCTTGTGAGTCTTTTGAAATATCATCCAGGCTAAATGTCTCCAGGTTGCTTCAGATGACTCACATTTCTACACCAGCAGCAAAACAACAGCATACAACAAAATATACAACAAACCCATAAGTTATGTATCTTATTATGCGATAAAACCTCAGGTGAATCCTTGATAAATTACTTTTTAAACTATCTTATTTGTTCCCTTATTGATTCATGTGATAACAATTGAAAGTTTCAATTTTCAATAAGAAAACCAATTTTCAATAAGAAAACCAATTTTCAATAAGAAAACCAAACTAAGTGGACACTGAACTATTGTGCTTCCTTCGTCTTTTTTTCTGCTAACAAGCTCAACTTTCCCATTAATCAGCAGTCCAGCTGTTTCCTTTGACTTTCTTTTCATTTTTATGCACCTGAAAGAACTCTGCCTTTCATTTACAACTCCATTGCTATTTTAGATCATTTTGTACCTTGGCCTTTTGGATTTTATGAATACATACTGTACTGTTCTTTTACAAACACTTGTAATGTCATGTTATTTCTTCCATGTCTCTATATTTACCCATCAGTTTTCAGTATGTCCAAGATACCCTTACTCATATAGATCCTCTCTTGTCAGTCTTATCTTTTTATGGCTTCAAAACACCTTGCTTGATATCCTCTGATATTATTTCCTGATGTTTCTTTTTCGTTGTCATTTATTCATTTCTTGCTCACCTCCTGGACTTTTTCTGTCTACTTCCTAATTTAATTTAAGATTCTCTTTTAAAAAGCACTACTTTTCATCTTATGCCCTTTTTTCTATTTTCAACATCTTTTGCAATAGTTTATTTGTTGTTGTTTTAATAGTCTTAAATAAAGCAGATTCACTAATAAAAGTCCAAATTTGATATGACTATAAAACATTATCCAGGAGAGAAGAAAATACTCCAAGTCATGAAACGATGGTAGTGTTGTAACAAATTTTTCATATTTTAATGGAAAGAAAATTGTCATTACTTATTTCCCACTTGTGAAAAGGTTTCTCAGGGCCTGGCCACACTGGCAAAAAACAAAACAAACCCAATTTCACCCATTTTGAGCCTTTGCTGTTTATACGACGCATGAGGCCAAAACCTGGACACAGCACACAGAATGGAAGAAAGAAATATTGAGCTGGATATCATCAGCTACCTAATTCCATGGAAGCTACTTCTGTGCTAAACCAGTGGTTGGTCCAATATAAAGCATGTAAACGTTGTGCCAAACACTCGGCGTGACACCACCCACCATGTGGTGGGGCCTGCGGCATCACACCAGCATGGGAGCATAATCAGGGCACCTGGCATGTGGTTGTCATGCCCCCACTCCAGCTCTTTATGCCAGTCTGTTGAGGTCCTTATTCTGTGAAAAATGCATACCTTTTTGTATAGAAATCAATGTTTTCTGTGCAGAAAAGTTTCCTGTACAGAAAATGATGCTTTCTGCATGAAAAAACCACATGCAAATTTTGGATAGAATAAGTCTTGAACTGCAAAAAGTCTAATCAGACTAGGATTCTTCTTATCAAAAACTTTAAAAATACATGTTTTTCACCCATTTTTCAAATATTTTTCTTTCCAGCTTTAGTGAAAATGTAGATGGGAATAGGAGTCATGCTGGATAAGGTATACTCTCCTTGACGATACAGGTTTGCAGTATGGATTCAACCTTGATCCTAAAGGTCCAGATTTTGGAAATGGCCAGAAGTGCATTTTTGCAGTTCAAAGTAGCATGTCATTTGCACCTATTTCTGGAGATGACTGATCTGGCCACAGTGACACATGTCTTGGTTATGTCCTATTTTAATCCAATGTGCTTTATATGAGGCTGTGTTTGAAAAGTGCTAAGAAGCTTCAGTTGGCCCAAAGCCCTGCAGCCAGATTGTTAACTGGAACTAGCTCCTGGGATCATGCAATTCTTTTGTTGCAATAGATACACTGTTTTGAGTCCATTTCCAAGCACAATTTAAAGTGCTAGTTGTGACATATACAGTCCTACATGACTCAGGTACAGGCTATTTAAAGGGCTGCATCTCACATTATGAGCCTGCCTGGTTCTAAGACATTTAGGGGAGCTCTTTCTCTTGGTCCCACCATCTTCTCAGGCATGTTTGGTGGGAATAAGAGAGATGGCCTCCCTAGCAGCTGCTCCCAAGCTTTAGAACTCCCTCATTAAAGTCAGAATCGTTTAGGCCATTGCATTTCCTATCGCCATGTACAGATGTGAGAGCTGGACAGTAAAGGATGCAGACTGAAATAAAATCAATGCATTTGAGATGTAGTGCTGGAGAAGAGTGCTGAGGATACCGTGGACAGCCAAAAAGACAAACAAACGGGTCCTTGAACAAATAAAACCAGAAATCCCCTTGGAAGCCAGATCAAATTGAAGTTGTCGTACTTTGGCCACATAATGAGAAAGCATGGATCTCTAGAAAAAACAACAATGCTAGGAAAGATAGAGAGTAGAAGGGAGGAAGACCACATGCCAGATGGATGGCCTCAATCAGGGTGGAGGGGGGTCATAGAAAAGGGTTTGCAGGACCTGAGCAGAGCAATGGATAGGGAGACTTGGAGGTGTCTCATCCACAGGGTTGCCATGGGCTGGAGTCAACTCAAGGTAGTTAACAAGAGCAACCACCCTAGGAAAGCTAGAATAGATCATTCCTTATTTCATCTGCTGTCAGCAAGTGATAACCTTCCTATTGTAACAGGCTTTTAAGAGTTATTTAATGGGCTTTCAATGGTGTGCTGGTTTTTTTTTAATTTTATAGATTTTTTTTTAAAGTAACACACAACACACACATATTAGTGATGCTTTTATATATTCTAACCTGTATTAGTGCTAATATTTATAATTTGCCTTGAGAAACAGTACTGAGGGGGAAGGCAGGATATAAATAAGTAAAATAAATAACTAAATATTTCTGAAAATTATTACATTCTGAAATGTAAAGAGCAATTGAGAACTGTGCATACTCATCCAATGGGAAAAAATACAGCAGGAATTAGTCATTTTGTCTACAAGAATGATGAGCACAAAACTTTATATCGCTAATTCATGTGCTATTCAAAAGGTCTGTTTAGGGCCTAATTCAACTGTCTTTTCTATACCATCAAGCTATAACAACTGAAACTGTTCTTTAAAAACTTGATCAGATGTAACACTGTAGACTTCCTCAAATACTGCAGTAACCGTGGTGTCTGAGATATAAAACCTCACCCCTGCTTTTAAGACCAGAAGTGACAGACTCCACAGTGTGACTGGGATATTACCCACAGCTGTTTGAATCTAGGCCATTGCTTTCAGGTTGTTATTCACCCTGAGCCTTTGGCAGAACTTGGAAGTCATGCACTAGAAATTATGCATTACTTGTAATTCATTTTCTTTTTGCAGTAACAAGGCTACAACAACATTGCATTATGACAGTAACATAACAAGGGATTAAATCACTCCTGTGATCTAACAGAAAAGTCTTGCTCTATTACAGTGGCTCCATCTCTTTTTAGGTCAGAGACCATTTTAAGAATTTGATGAAAGCTGTGCATCCCAATTCCAGGAGGGGAAATGTATTCAAATACAGATTTCAAAGAAACAGGTTAGAAATCAATGAGGAAATTCATTTTTTCATGCCAGCTCTTAGAATCCAAGAAGGGCACCCTTAGCGGTCCATGGACTACTCTATATGGTGACTTAGAAATATTTATTTATTTAAACATTTTTATCTTTCCCTTTTATCATGATATAGACCCACCCAATCAATCCACACCTATTAGATTTTATCAGCCAGTTTGGTAAAAAAATCAATTTACAGGTGGTAGGGCAGATAAAGGGGCTCGACAGATGAGTGGCAAAACGCTGCCCTTGTTTGCCCCGGATCATTGCCGTGGCAACAATCTGCTCTCTCTCAGGAGCAAAAAGAAGCTGCTGGAAGGGGCACCATGGCTCACACGCCATGATAACACCCCTTCCATCCAGCACCATTTGGGCACTCTGATGCCCATGCATCCTCATGGCGTTCCCCATGTAGACGGGCACTGCCATAATGGTGCATGAGAGCAAAAACAGGGCTGGGTGCATGTGGATGGCTAGCCCTACTTTCACCCCAGGCCAGCACAAAATGCTGATCTGTTTAGGGCCTAATTCAACTGTCTTTTCTCTACCATCAAGCTGTAACAACTGAAACTGTTCTTTAAAAACTTGATCAGATGTAACACTGTAGACTTCCTCAAATACTGCAATAACCATGGTATCTGAGCTATAAAATATCACATAGTTCAAATGCTAACTCTTGTAATTTGTAATTCATGCTATTCTACATCTTGTGCTTTTGGGAGGTAGGAGATTTGACCGTTTTATAGATGATAATGTTTCAAGAGAGAAAGGAAAGAGAAAAACCCCCCAAAAGGATCCTTTTAGAGAAAAAGGCTCAAATGTTGTCAGAGAATAAGGAAATAGTCATATGGACGTGCTTTCTCTGCATTTTCTGTTTTGTTTATTCCATTCTCTATGTTGTTGTTGTTATTAAACTATCAATATAATGTTTTACAACATTTTTGGTTGTGATCATACATGCCATAATGATGTACACAGGGAAGGATTGTAACATGCAATATAATGAATTATTTTTAAGAACTAACTTGGAATGGGATCAAGTATAAAAAGAAAGATCAAATAATTGACTATAGCATTATCTATCTAGTCAACTAAGTTTTAGAAGTTCTGTTTTCCTTATGAACAACCTCAAAGAAAGCATAAAATCACCAGCAAAGATTTTAGGCTTCAGTCTTCATGCCTCCCTACCAACTCAATTCCATTCATGTCAAAGATAGTCTTTCAAGATACCTATATTTCATTACATCTGCAATCATACTGAGAATCAATATCAAAAGAATTTGCCCTTCAGCTGGTGAGTGAATCCTGACAGGCTTGCTTATGGCTTATGACACTTATGGTTGGGCCTGAGAACAGCTGCACAGCCAGCTAAGAATTTAAAATGAAATCCAATGAACACTGCACTAGTGGAATGTCACAGTTTGTACCTATTTGTTCCAATTGCCAGGCAAGGAAAACAAAAGGCTGGAGATCAAGTCAGAGACATCACTGGGGACCATTCACCCACCAGGCATTTTGAGACATCTTGGAAACCAAAAGAACATACTTCAGCATCTAAATTGCTACTCTGAGAACAACTCAGGGCTTGTGCACACCCCCTGGGATGATGATGATGATGATGATGATGATGATGATGATGATGATGATGATGGTGATGATGATGATCGTGACGATGATAATGATTGTCTTGTTGAACTAAAGGTTTGCACAAATAAACTTTTCAAAAGTTCCATCTTATCTGTGGCCTATTTAACTGAGTATGTCTGGAAGAGAATTTTCCTAGCAGTGGCTTCCTCAGTATAAACAGATTTTTAAAAAATTAAAAGTCAATGCATTTCTGCACAATTCCTTTATTTTCTCTTGAGGGCTCTGTTTGGTGAAAGTGAAAGTGGCAGCAACAACTTTGTAGATGGATCACCATTTTGCATCCTCTATATTACCTAAATGCTCTAGTGATATCTTTGGGTACAGGTATGGATGATGGCTACCCAAACCAAAATGGTGGAGTGTTTTTGAAAAAAAAATCCTACGAAGTTGCTTTCTTTTTCTAGATAAGTATGTGAGGGATGATAAGCCCAATCTGCACTTCAGAAATAATGCAGTTTGACACAGCTTTAACTGCCATAGCTCAGTACTATGGAACTGTGGGATTTTTAGAATGTATTTGGAAGAAAACTTCAAAAGTTTTCTCAGATATGTATATTTTGAGCCATTTTAACCAATTTCTAATTTTAACAGCTAATGGCATCTCACAAGCCATATTTTTATCTCTCCTAAACACACTGTCATCTACAGGAACATGGAGAATTATGTCTGTCCCCCTAACCCAATTTTGGGGCAAAGCAGACAGGCATCCAGGACCAGCCAGAAGCCACTCCTGGTCTGATCACTCTGGGGCCACAGTGAACACATGCAGCAGCCCCAAGGGTGCCTCTTGCCATGGTCCCAAAAGGACCGTGGCAAAGAGCAGAAAAGATCCACCCTCGGGGGGGGGGGGCTGATTTTGGGCCCCAGGGCAACCCCAGGGCATCTAAACATCATGCTCCTGGAGCAGCTGGAAGCCACCCCCATCTGCCCATCTATTATTACATCTTTGCTTATTTAATTATTGCATGCAAAAATGAGTAATTTCAAAATCCCCCCCCCCACTAGATGAGATCATGAGATTTTGTGCATTTTTTTTAATGATTTCACATACTTCAAATGTTTCTACAAAAAGTTCACTTGCACAAAAAGGCCCCTTGTTTCTCTATGATGTATGTCATGCCCCAGGATCATCCAGGGTCATCCATTCATGGCTCTGCAGGGACTTGAATCTGGGGTTCTCATGTCCCAATTCAACACACTAACCAATGTGCCACACTGGCTTTCAGTAGAGGCAGAACCAATTATATAAGATCTGGTATCCTGGCCATAATGTTTGGAACTGACCTTTTAGAGCAGAATTGTAACTCACAGTCTTGCCCTTCTCCTCTATAATTTAACAATACAACACTGTCGTAAGTAAACTGCTGTAGACCATTGTTTGCCATTAGAACAGCACATTTCTATACAAGACTGGGAAATTAATTCTCATTGTGATAATTAATGATCATTTCATCAGGGAAACAGGGCCTTAAAAAAAGATCTAAGTACATATGAAACACTTGCTGAGATTCAGGGGGGAAACAGCCAGAAAACTCCTATCTGACATGAGAATCCAGTGAAGCATTACAAATGAACAAAGATAAACGAATAACAGGACTTGTGTATGGCCTGACACCTTTTTGTAAGATAGATAAACATATCAATCTCTGTGAGAATAAAAGCCCAATGGGCTTGGGAGGACTACATGTCAAAGTGTAATGTTAAGTCTAATAGATTTGAATGGATTTATAAAATGCCATTTTCAGTAGCAATCCTAGTTTCCATCTAGAGTTTCAGTGTTCAGGCTTTCTGTTCACCTGAGTTCCTTGCATTTGGGGTTAATGCTAATGTAAAGGAACATTTCAGTGGAAATGTTCCAAAGAGTTCATCTTCCATTCATGCAATATATTAGAAAAACTCACTTCTACGAACATTTCACTGTTAAGTGGCACACTAAGGACATTTAGAAATTGGGACATTTATTTTAGTATATGTGGGTTGGTCCTTGCAATGAGTTCTCAGTTGGAAGAGTCACTATCACTACTAAGGATTTTGATCTCCCATTGAACCACAATTGTAAATGCAATCTAAAGCTTCACAGTATCCCCCTTTTTCCAAGAAGTACATCATCTTCTTTTATTATTATTATTATTAAACTTTATTTCTATAGCACTGTAATTATACACAGCACTGTACAAAGTTGGTAAAATTAAGAGTAAATAAAAGCCTGCCCAAGGCGTACATTCTAAGATAATAACAATTAAAAGAGGAATAGATAAAATTACCATATAGAAGAAAGAAACAGATTAAAAACATCAAATATCAAACAAATCACATCCCATCAAATAGTGTCAGACAGCCAGATGACAATCACAAATTCCCTGAGAACGCTTCCCTAAACAATATGGTTTTCAGCTCTGTCTTAAAGCTGGTTAGGGAAGTGATGAGCCGTGCATGCAGAGGAAGAAGGTTCCAGGAATGAGGGGCAGCAAGAGAGAAGGGACGGATCCGGGATGGGGCAGAGAAGATCCTGGGTTGGGAGAGGAGACTTTGGCTACCAGAGCGGAGAGTGCGAGTAGGGATGTAAGGAGAGAGAAGATCGGTTAAATAAAGAGGGGCCAGCCCATGCAGGGCTTTAAAGGTGAGTAGCAGAAGTTTGTACCTGATGCGGAAAGGAAGAGGGAGCCAGTGAAGGGAAGACAACAGAGGGGAGACATGATCATAACGGCGAGCGAGTGAAATAATGCGTGCAGCTGAATGCTGAACAGAAATTAATGGGTGGAGGTGAGAGAGAGGAAGCCCTGCCAAGAGGAGGTTACAGTAGTCTAGTCGTGAGACCACTAGGGCATGGACCAGTGTCTTTGCGGTAGAAGCTGAGAGATATGGACGGATTTTGGCGATATTATAGAGAAAAAATCTACAGACTTTGGCTGTAGTCTGGATCTGTGGGATAAATGACAAAGAGGAATCAAAGATGAAACCAAGACTGCGGGCTTCCTGGACCGGCTGGATAGAGATGTTATTGACAGAAATAGAAAAGGAGTAGTGAAGGGTGGGCTTAGGAGGGAAAACAAGAAGCTCGGTCTTGGACATATTGAGCTTCAGACGCCGATGGTGCATCCAGTGGGAGACAGCTGTTAAACAGGATGACACTTGCTGCTCTAGCTCTGGTGAAAGATTAGGGGTGGAAAGGTACAGCTGGGTATCATCGGCGTACAGATGGTAGGAGAAACCAAAAGAACTGATAAGTTTGCCAAGGGAGAGTGTGTATAGAGAGAATAGAAGGGGACCCAAAACAGAGCCTTGAGGAACTCCAACAGATAAGGGGACAGAAGACGAGGTCTGACCACCCGAGACCACTGAAAAAGATCGATCTGACAAGTAAGATGTGACCCAATCGAGAACAAGGCCCGAGAAACCAAGGTCAGAGAGTATATCTATCAGGAGACAGTGGTCCACGGTGTCGAAGGCCGCAGACAGATCGAGTAGGACAAGGATAGAATAAAGGCCATTCGCCTTGGCCCGCAAAAGATCATTTGAGATCTTAGTAAGGGCCGTCTCTGTGGAGTGCCGTGGGCGAAAACCAGACTGGAAGGGATCCAGAATGGAGTTGGTTTCAAGAAACTCAAGACAGCGTGAATAGACAACTCGTTCCAACACCTTAGAGAGAAAAGGAAGAAGAGAGATTGGACGATAGCTAGCCAAGGAAGAGGGGTCGAGAGAGGGTTTTTTCAGGATAGGGGAAACTAAGGCATGTTTGAAGACTGAGGGGAAGGAACCCGAAGAGAGAGAGAGATTAAAGATATAGAGGAGGGAGGGTAACAAAGAGGGGGCTATAGAGATTAGAAGACGAGAAGGAAGTGGGTCAAGAGAGCAGGTGGTGGGTTTTGATGAGTTCAACAGCGAAGAGAGTTCTTCCAACGAAACAGGAGGAAACACAGAGAGTTTATTAGTAGGAGGGGCGAGGAGATTAATGGTGGGAGCCAAATCATGAGGAGTTAACTCAGAACGAATGGTAGTGATCTTTGTAATGAAGAAATTGGCGAAGTCGGAGGGAGAAAATAATGGAGAAACGGAGGGAGGAGAGGGTTTTAACAGTGTGTTGAAACAGGAGAACAAGCGCTGCGGGCGCCTCTCATTGGCGCAGATCAATGATTTGAAGTAGTCTTGTTTTGCCATCGACAGGGCGCGGGAAAAGGATAAAAGAACGAACTTAAAATGGATAAAGTCGGCCCACTCCCTGGACTTTCTCCAGAGATGTTCGGCTGCTCGGGAGCAGGACCGGAGAAATCTAACAATGGGAGTGATCCAGGGCTGAGGCCTTACTCATATTATGGTGGTAAACTAGGGAGAGCTACACAGAGGGTATAATAAGCGTGATGCACTCTGTCTCCCAACACAGTTTATCCCTGTGCTTTCTTTTTCATCTCTCCACCTTACCTCTACAGTTCACCCAGGTAAGCAAGGGGGCAAAAATGCCAATGGGACACAGACATACCAGACAAGAAGCAGTTGTGGAAAACACATTCAATTACTAGCCCTTTTCCTTCAGTGGTTCACTCTCTAACCTACCCCAAAATATCAAAGTGTTGTAACACTAAAAAAATTATATATTAAAGATTTTTTTTTGAAATTACATTAGTTTGTATCTAATTCATTGTATTCCTTGTGATTATCTGAAATTGTACACTTTGGAAGTTTAGCATTTGTGTACTTATGTAACTTTGTTTATTTTCTATTACCAACTCCAGTATATTATATTCATTTTTACTGTTTCTCCTGGGGAGGAGGGGACATAACCATATTTTATGATATATGGTGTATTCCCAATTATAATTATGTCAAAATTAACCACACATATTATTTCTATCTGATTACGTCCTCCAAAGTGTATACATTGTATTTTTACTTCCATTTTTCCTTAGTAAGTAATCTGCCCTTAGTCTTAAGGTGCTGCTATATTACATTTTTCGACCTCGTCCTCTCTTCCTCCTTTTTATAATTAAGCAAGTCACACACACTAAGCCTTACAGGGAAGCATTACAACCCTTTCTGCATAGATTTGTTCAAGAAACCCCTAAGATAGGGTTGCCATAAGTTAAGAGTTGACTTGAAAGCCACATAGCAACAACAATAATAAGTCAGGATTCACTACTCCACCCACCCTACCCAACACATGTACAGAAATAAAGCCAGTATCTTACAATGCCATTCCTCAGGAAAAGAGTGAAAATGCTTTTTGATGTGTAAGCTTTCTGTTTTCACCTGAAACTCTGAAAGAATTCAGTCTTCATGAATTCTTATATGAATTAACCTCACAATGTGGCAGACAGAACATAGGTGTGCATCGCACTGTGTGCATTTCCAAATTTTGTGACACTGTTATAGGCTCATAAAATGTAACAAAATGGATTTTAACTGTGCATTTTAAGACAGTAAGACGTTTTTAGAAATAAGAACTTTAATAGAAAATGCAAATCGGAATGTTCTTCTTTGTGTTGTGTTTTTAAATGCCCATTAATGAAGGAACAAAAAGTAAAATGTGCATGTATGAACCAATGTGAAAAAGACACTGAGATGAAAAACACTGACATCCACCTGTCTGTACAGTTCTTATGGGTTTACCTTTATTATTAAATTTCTAGTTTTATTGTGCTATACATCATTTTTACTTTTTACAAGCTGCCCAAGTATTGTTTAGAAAAATAATGAAAGGTGGGATAGAAATATAAAAATAAATAAATATGTGACTTTCAAATATATAAAGCTGTTTCTTCTGGTTTTATTTCTTTCTCTGCTTGCTACAGCAAGCTGCTTCTTCCCTTAGGGATGATAATGTGGCTGCAGATCTACCATACACAGGAATTTTCAGGTACCTGAGGACCATGTATACCTATATTTCTACAGGAATACATAGTTTAATGTTTTTTGACTATTCGTCTGTCTTGTGCTATTCCCTCAAAGGAGTTTCAGTTCATAAGCATTGTCTGATTTTTCTTTCCTCTGCCAAGATTTCATATTTGGTTTCTGTTTTTATGATATCAGCTTGTTTGTCATGGCTGTAAGGTCACCTGAGGCTGAGTTTCCTGCATCTGACAAAGTGGGCTCTAGCCCATGAAAGATTATGCCACAATAAATCCATTAAACTTTTAAGGTCTCTCAAGACTTTGTAATTTTGGGTGAAACAGACTAACATACTGTAATATCACAAGACCTGATAATATCACCAGCAATATTAGAGGTGCTTTTCCTTATTCATCTTTTAATCTGAAATACACAGTCCTTTGTCAGCAATACCCTTTGGCACTCTACATAAATGGGGCAGTCTCTATACAGGAGGATGTAGATCATCAATAATTTTCTTCTCAAAGGAGGTAACAAGTAATTTTGGCAATTTCCTTCCCACAGCAAGAAATACTTCAACAGCCAGGCAGTTTGGGGAGCCTCTTTGAATTTGGGACTTGTTCTCCACAAAATTCATGTTTGTTTTGTAACAAAATTCTATTCTGAAAACAGCTTTTTTCTGCATAGAAGAGGTTGTTTCCTATACAGATTTCATTGGCACAATTTTTAAAAATGTTATGCGTTATACACTTGAGAATCTTAAGACTTCCATAGCTTTACACAGAGAAACAGAATGTATTGATACCTAATGGAGGAAACCAGTAGCTGTTAAAGGACATGTTTATTACAAATCTAAAGGAAGACTTTATCAAAGAGGACATCCCATTTCATAGTTAACAACATAACACTAGTCTTTCTGGGTGACAAAGGCTGATACTGTTTACTAGGTTAAAATTATTTCTTTTCATTATTATAAATATATTAGATAACTTTATATAAATATATGAGATAACTGCAAAATATCTATCAAACATTTAACTTAAGGATCGAGAATGTTGTTGTTGTTGTGTGCCTTCAAGTTGTTTCCAACTTATGGAAACTCTAAAGTGAACAAAACACATCCTTCTTCAGTCAATCTCTTCCTGACTTGCCATGTACTGTATACACCATCAATGCTTGAACACCTTTTCCATCATTCTGACTCCTTCACATCCACATCCTCTCCTTCCACTCTTATTTTTCTGGTAGCTTAGAGTTCCCTGGACAAAAATTGTGTCATGTCTGTGTCCTGTAAAGCATGTGAAATAAGAATTAATCTTCCACAGAAGTGGATGAATTTGGAATCTTTATGAAGGTCTTCTTTGCATACAAACTGGCAAAATCAACAGAATGTCTTCCACAGAAGAAATGAACAGTATCAGGGACCAATGCTCTGATTTACTGAGAATACATTCCAAAAGTCTGAGTCCAGTAGCAATCTTCATTTACAGATTCTTTCTGACACTTGAAAGATCAAACAAAAAGAAAAGCACTCCAGCTCAGTGAAGAACCTGACAACAGCTGTCACCAAGGTGATCAGTACCCTGAACCATGTAGGCAAACTTTTGATCATTCGTTTCCAGTGAAACAGCTACAGAAATGAGCACAATTCCATTTGCAGGACCAAAGCGAAGGAGGAAAGTAAGTGTCATTGACATGGGAAAATTGAGTAGCACTGCCATTCATGTTTGCTGACAGGAGGTCAAAGCTTGGCCTCCCTTCGAAATCATATAATGCTCATCCAGCCTCAATGATTAGTGTCAACATAAACTTGTTACCATAAGGCATTTCCTTCAAAACTTCAAACGAGAATCCAAGAAGTGCAGTTCTTCTCAGATATATCCAATACAATCATAATGATGTCTGCAGATATACTGAAATCCCGAGAGAAAAGAAACTTTGAGCAAAATCTTAAATGGCCAAGATGGGTAGGCTCTTTGTGTGTATCATTGGTAATAATGATCATACAGAATAAACATACAACTGTTTATATGTTCTCCTTTTCCACTCAGTTCTCATTTTCCACTGGACATCAAGCCCAGACATCAGATCAGAAATAGAGGGTGCACTCTGACTGTACAGAGTCAACAATGGATAGAAAATTAGAACAGTGTGGATACCATTAGCACCACTATTTTCTATTCATGTGTGCTGTTACTACTATTAGAACTATTTAAATCAGCTCTCAATTTTCCACTCTACTATAATGCATGTCTTTCCTGAAGCTGAGTATGTATCTCTTAATCTATCTGCAGCCCAAGTCACCTTTGACCTGATGGCACAGTGGTTAAACACCTGTACTGCAGCCACTCACTCACAAATCATAAGGTTGTGAGTTCAATACCAGCCATGGGTTCAAGCTCAACTCAGGCTTGCATCCTTCAAAGGTTGCTAAAATGAGTACCCAGCTTGTTGGGGGCAATTACCTTACACACTGTAAACTGCTTAGGGAGTGCTTAAGTATAGAAATGTACTTGCTACTTGCTACTTTGAACTCCCTTTGAAGAATGCATGCTTTAAAGAATGTCTGCTTCTCAAACACTGTACAAATTACTGGAGAAAAACAGAGGAGAGTTTAATAAAAACCAAAAGCCCCACGCCCAGTTTAAACAAAATCACATCTCCTATGGCTATAAATGGCAGACATGGGGGACATTACAAAAGACAGACTCCCTCTGACTCAGCTTTAATTTGAGCACTGTGCCCAACGTGGCTCAAGACTGCTCAACAACAACCACAACAAAGATCTACCAATTATATAGTGAGGATGCACAGCTATATACAAGGTTGATTCTACTATTCAGCTGTGGTAAAAACATCATATTGTCTAGCAAGCAGTAATCCCAAATGAAGCCATTTGGTTTCTGCATTTCACCATTCCAGACAGAATTAATTTGGTCTCAGTCCATATTTATCCAAGTACATAGGACCACAGATACAGGACAACAAAAATAGCATTGAGTTATACTCATACAGACACTTATTTAAAGAAAAGTAGCATATTCAGTTGGTTCAAAGGGATTCAAATCTTATCATTTATTCCATTATTATCTGTTATCTGAAGATACTATTTTACTGTATGCTTGTGTCTTCATAATGGCTCTTTATGTGTGAGTGGGTGATAAGGATGTGTGTGGGTATGTGTCAGTTTGAGTCTGACAAAACATTATGTAAGCGAAGCAGAGGAGGAGGAGGAGGAAAAGGAGGAGGGAGAGGAGGATTGTTTCTCTGGAAATATGAACATGTTCATATTCCACCACAGTAGGGACATATAACAAGTTGCCTTACATTGAGTCAGGCCACTGATCCTAGTAATGTCTAGACTGTGGACAGGAAACTTGTAGCCCTCCAAACATCTGATATGCTGTTAGGGCTAATATATGCTGTTAGGGCTAATGAGAGTTGCAGTCAAATGACATTTGAAGGGCTACACTGCTTAAATTTGGTCTAGACTATCTGGCAGTGGTTTTCTAGGGTACTGAAAAGATTTTTTTCTCAACCTAAACATGACTATAAGGGGTTGACTCTAGGACTTTCTACCAAGTAAGTAATCTGCCACAAAGCTCTATAGCGCTATACCCCAATGCTAAATGCACCACGATATAGGGCCTAGATACCCTAAAGGCACCAGATCCTGTTGGATTTTGGAAGTTACGCAGGTTCAGCCCTGGTTAGTACTAGGATGGAAAACCACCAATAAATACCAGGTGCTGTAGGCTATAATTCAGAGGAATGAACTGGTAAAACCACGTCTAAATATTCCTTGCCTAAGAAAACACTATTAAATTCATGGTGTCATCATAAATCAACAAGTAGCTTGAAGGTACACATACACATTGCTCTTTTCTTCTCCTCCTTAATTTCTTGCATACTAAAAATGCAGGACTGGAAAATATTTCCTTTTCATATGGTCAGACTTCTATAGTCTGCAAATCAAAATGTTATAGGTACCATAAAAACTAACTATGTTTTTAATGACATAAGATTTCATGGACTAGAATCGACTTACCATCTGTGAGAATTCAACTAAAATGTATAGGTATACAAAATAAGTACAGGGACCATTTACAAAAGCAATAATTGTGAAAGATTGTTATGCTTATTTGCATACATTTACACTTCAGTTGAATTCTTACGTTCTATTTTTTACATTTCATGACATTTAAAGCCACCATTTTGTTCTGCTTTTTCCACTGATCTCATGTCTCTGTATTTCCCAAATGAGAATATAGTGGGCACACATTTGCTGGGCTTAGGGGTGCAGGACTTCCATGAAAGTGGGAAAACAGCAAATAAAAAACACTATTTTTTTTTTACCTGAGAGAGTACCTCTCATGTAATCTCTCTAGGCCCTTCAGCAAAATTCTATGGTCAAGTCTATACAGCAGATGTTGACCATAGAATCATGCTGTTTTCTCTAGGAATTTCTAGGTCCTCCATCATGACTCTGTGGTCAGCTTCTGGCAGCATCATGCTGGAGGACCTAGAAATTTCTAGAGATAATGTATTACTCAAATCCGCAGGTAATCAAATCTGCAAAAGGCAAAACTGCAAATATAAAGGGCTGACTGTGGTACCAGCTGAGAATAAGACTTCTGGTATCTGATGGAGTTTTGGTCAAAGAGAGAGAGAGCTCAATGACAGATGAAACTCTTCAAGTTGTTAAGGACAGATGGGGAGCAAAAGCAAAAGATGGAAGAAATATGATCAGAACCCAGAATGTAACTGTTCAGTGACAGCAAGTTCAGAAGAAAATCAGCCTCTGCCTTATAGGTTATAGCAAAACCTTTGACTATGTAAATCGTGAAAATAATTTATTGCTGTTTAAAAACAGGGGTGTGTCACAAATTTGTTTGTCCTTATGCATAGCTTGCACCCAGGGCAGGAGGCTATCATCAGGACAGAATATGAAGAAACTGAATGGCAAAGGAGTCAGGCCATGATGACCAGACATCGTCCTTTTCCAATACATGTCATACATTTCACCCTTCTGTCCAGGAGAAATTCCAAAATGTCCTCCATTTTGAGCAGGACAAAGAAGCATGAATTCATATGTATATTAGTGTTTTTAGCCTTTACTGTATTTGTAATGTCTTACATTTTTCTTGAATGTCCTACATTTTCTGGTGCCACATCCTCCTTTATAGTTATGACATATGGTCACCCTGAGTCAGACAAGGATGCATTTTATCATCCTATATTGTTTAAACTTGTATGCTGAACATACATAAAGCAGGGTTAGATTTGGAAGGGCCACTATGAAGGTACTAGACATGATCTTGAAGTGTCAAGGTATATCATGGAATACTAAAATTAAGAACATCTGTGCCATTGTATTTCTAATTTTTATGTTTGATTTTGAAAGCTGGGCAGTAAAGAAAGCAGGAAGAAAATCAAGTCATTTGAAATGTGGTGCTGGAGAAGAGTTCTACTTATACTGTGGACTGCTAAAAAGACAAATAAATGGGTCCTAGAATAAATCAAGCCTGAACTCTCCCTAGAAGCCAAGATGACCAAACTGAGACTGATGTGCTTTAGACGTATCATGACACAACATGACTCTCTGGAAAAGACAATAATGCTTGGTAAGGTAAAAGGCAGTAGAAAAAGAGGGACCTTACTGCACAGGCTCCCTGGAACTGAATGAAAATGGAACGGAAGGGGCCGAGAAGGGAACGGAACAAGTGAGGGACTTCTGTGTGCAGTAAAATGTGTCCCCCATTTGTTCCTGGCCCCTTTCGTCCGTTCTCATTCCGGTCCGGGGAGCCCCTGTGCGGTAAGGTCCGAAGAAGACCACACTCATCTCTGAGTCTGGAAGACCTGAGCAGGGCTGTTGATGAAAGAGTGACTTGGAGATCTTTCATTCATAGGGTTGTCATAAATTGAAGCTGATCTGACAGCAGTTAACAACAGCAGTTCATGATATAAGAGTCTATCGGCAGTGTTAATAATATCATTATCTGCACCTGGTTTGCTCTGTGCTGAGATCTGCAGTCTCTCTCTCTCTCTCTGTGTGTGTGTGTGTGTGTGTGTGTGTATTTGAAGCCTTAATATGTACATCATGTATCTGAGGTAGCAGATTCTTACTGAAATAAACCTGTTACTTAAAGGTGCCACAAGATTGTTTTTTTATCATAATGTAGCTAACTTTGATATGTGTATAGATAATTAAGCAGAAACACATTTAAGCGTTTTTTATCACCAGTAGAAAACAGAGCTTCCTTCACTTCCTTCCAAAGTAGCTATCTTCTTTGACTGCCAAGGAAATTCTAAACAGCTTCTTTTCACACGAACCTTATATTTTCAAACGAATGCATTAACATAATTCAAATGTTACATTTCTTAAATGCATTCTCTTTTCTTCTGCCCATCCTAATGTTGGCATATCATTAATGACTCAGCAGAACCTACTTTGGCCAGAAAGGTCATTGTTCATATGAAATTCCAGTAAGAATCAACAAGTTGCATAGAAATTGTTATAGGCTCATGCCTTTAGAAAGATGAATAGGTTTCTGGTTATTGCAGCACTATAATTTGTGTTGTATTCTTCTTGTGCTGAAAGTACTGAGACAAGAAATAAAATACTATTGCTTTCTTTTTTATTTTTCCTAGGTTAGCTTGTTCCCACTGTAAAGAGAGGCCACTGCTTTTCTGGGGAGCCTTAGCCTCACAGCTTGCAAAATTATGATTGGTTTCTCTGCACTTTAAAAAGATGCAGCAGATACTGTATTTATATCTACATTAGAAAAATGGTCTTTTAATCTCTGTATTAAAACTTTCATTGAAATATGATAATCAAAGGGATACAAAGATTCTGCAGTAACAAATAGGGAGGGTAAAATAGTGGCAGCATAGATTATTGATGCAGGTGGAGTATCCTTTATACAAAAATGCTTGAGACCAGAAGTGTTTCAGGATTTGGATTTTGGGGGGGGATTTTGGAATATTTGCATATACATGACATTTTCAATAACATTAAATACTGGGTTGAATGAACTGCAGACTGAAAATGCAGTAATATTCCAGGGAAAATACAAGAGATCTAGTGCAACTAGGCTGAAAAGCAGTCCTAAGATAGCAGTGGAGGTGACCGCAAGCCCTGGCCAGCAGGTATGCATTCTTTCAGCTCCCCCGGGAGCCCACCAGCCAGTTGCTTCCACCTGGTGAATGTCCACAGCCACTACCTCAAAGGCAGAAGTGGGTGGCTGCAGGCTGGTCAGAGGTGGCGAAGTCTAAAGAATGCACATCTGGCAACAGAGTCTCACTGCTGCCTCCACTGCTGCCCTCCCCATTTTATATATAAGGACTTCAGCATCTACAACACATCATATAAGGTCAGGTGTGGATTTTTCCACTTGTGGTGTCATGATAATGCTCAAAAAGTTTTGGATTTTGGAACATTTCAGATTTTGGCTTTTCAGATTAAGGATGCTAAACCTGTAAGAGCTGTTCTGCACTACACTGTATCTTGGAAAAGAATCAATAAATGTGCAATTGTTACTCATCTATTGCATGGAAAGAATATACCTTTTATTCCAAGTCTGTACTGGTTATGGGTTAGCAACCTGAAATAATCATGAGATGCAAGGAAGTGAAAAGATATTTCTTGGGTTCACATTTTTCTATGCTGTCCAGAACCGGGGATGAGATTTTTTTTTAATTGCTTCAAGAAGCTCATATTTTACAAGGTGTGTTTGAGGTGTGTTTTGGTAAACAAAAAAAGGTGCAAAAACATGTTTCAGGCAGTAAAAAAAAAGCATTTCAAATGTATGCTTTGGGTTTTAAACATATTCAAAAATACATAAATTTTAGAAGAAAATGTACAGAGGGAAAAAACAAACCAATGTCCATACAGGAAAAAGACAACAGTAGTCTCACAGTTCAATATGGCATGAGATTATGAGAAATACAACAGAAACAAGACTGGTGGATTTTCACAGCAGTACTAAACAACAGGAAACACGTGTGATTCCTCGGTGCATTCAAGAGCTATCCAAGAACAATGAGTACTTCCTCTGGTCTGGTATGAGAACAGCAAGGCTTCATACTGGGACAGCTTTGTAAAACACAAGGATGAACAGGATACCTTCTTACACAATATCTTTTTAAAAAAACATTTATACCAGCACAAGCCACAAACAGGATTCTAGCCTAAAACCTCATGCTCAGAACCTACCCCAGACATAGAATATCTAGAAAGAGGTACTCAGTCTCTTTGTGGCCATGGTAATGGCAGGTAAAAAGGAAGGTGGGCAAACAAAACTGCATTTGTTTCTGATTGAGGAAAGAAGAAGATGAATGAGAAAGATATTGCTCACTGTACTGCAGAAAGACAGAAATAGTGGGAAATATGGCCTCTGCACCTGGGATCAAACAACAGAGCAAAGTGATAGGAATATGAATTTGATGATGCCAGCAGCTAGTTACAGTTCTGGAGATGTCAAAGACCATTAAAACTGCTCAGGAGATCTGAGTATGAGGAAGAGGCTGGTGACTTGATTTTACATTTTAGAGAGTTGCATGGAGATATGGAAGATTGCTGGATTGTCCAATGACAAGGTTAAAGCCTTGGAAAGGCAGACAATGAAGACTGTATGATCCACAAGAAAGCAATGGAGAGGGAGAGCATCAGTGTATACCACAGACCAATGCAAATTCTGTGGGACAAAACATGAAAGAAAAAAAGAGAGAGGTACCCAGTTCATGGTAATATATGCGGAATTGTAGCAACTTTAACTGCTCTGCATTAAAATGTCTCTCAGAACAGAAAAAGACTACAGGTAGAGTGTAAACTGTAAAAATGGAGAGTAGATGTGAAGGCTTTCTGTGGATTGATGTTCAAATAATAGATTTATTACAAGAGAATCTAGCACAGCACTAGAAACAATTTTATGCAACTATGCTCCAGTCAGATAAAACTTTACCATTCCAATTAGACTCTAGTGCCAGCTGCAATGTTATCTCCATCCACATAGTGAAATCCAATATTCCATTGGAAGAGATGAACAGCTTTTTAAAATGTAAAATTGCATTACATTACAATATGTGGGAAGATGCAAGCTCAAAATTGCCAAAACAAAGACAAACAAGAAGCCTGCGCTGTGGGGATGTAGATAATCAGACAGCAGAACACACACAGGCTACATCTACTGGATCTTTTATATTGCTACAGTGGGGACCCCCCCCCCAAGTCAATGTGTTCTGCAGTATTTTGCCACTACAAAAATGAATTTATTCTGTCAGATAGCACATCTGTTGCTAACAGCAGAACTGACACGGGTTGGAAAAGTTATTTTTTGGACTACAAAGAACTCGTAGTCCAAAGAAATAAGTTTTCTATGCTCTCAAAAAGCATCTAACAACACAAAACAAATTAAAACTAAAATCTTACCTTTCTTATTTCCAGGTCAAGCATTCACAGATTTGATTATTCATGGATTACTGTATTTGCCACTGCCTCCACTGCTGCCCTATATGCAACTGAAAAAATATATTCTCTATAGACGTTTCTAGGTCCTTCAGTATGAGTCTATGATCAACTTCCATCATAACTTATCACTGGAAGCCCAAGAGAAGAGTTGAGGGCTAACTGTGCATTTAACATCAGAATGACATATAATGGTCTGTGTGAATATACATTTATTTGCCATACCTCCTGCCCTCACCTCCATCGCAAGGACCCTCAAGCCTAGCTGGAACTAGTAAAGATATTAGTGGCAGCAGAACTACAATGAATATAACACTTACTATAGTTAACCATTCTGAACTTTACTGTACAACTACAAGCAATGATGTGAGTTGCAGTAACTAACCTGAGATGATCCTAAATAAATTCCATTACATTTTTTTCTGAAAATATAGCAAAAAGGAAAGTCATAGTCTTGATTCCAGATGTACTTGTAAAATCCAGCCCAGAGCTTCAAGTTAATTGTCCTTACTATATTTCCTTTCTGCTTTTTAAGATTAATTGATAGTTTTCAAAATCAGCTGATATTTTCACATAAATCAAATCTAATTTATATTTTCCATTTGATTGCACTCTATTATATTACTTTTTGTGGGTAGACAAGCAAAACAAGAATATGATCTGCATGATATTTCTGTAATAAATTATGCAAACCTTTGTGCTGTGGATCATTGCCTTTTTTATACTTTTCACTCTTCTGTGTTTATTGACTTAAATTAGATCTGATTACTTTTTACTATGTAAAAAGTAATAAAGCTACCAAGAAAGCACTCAAGTATATAATAACTTGTCTCCGTAATGCAACAAAAGCTCAAATCGGATTTCCAATTTATAAAAAGCTACTTAGGCTGATGCCAGAAGCTTTTACTTCAGTTGCTGGCAAGGGAAGCGACGATATAAAACTATGCAAAAATTATGGGCAACCAAAAAAAACCCCAAACCTTACAATTCATTTCAACACACAATGTCCTTTTAAACTCACTGCCACTACTTCAGAGCATGTGAAAATAATCCACACTTGCACGTAGTGGAGATGATCACAGGAAACTGTCAACACTGACTGTTGGATCTTCTAGCCTAGTCAGAGTGACTACTGCATATACTCATGTATAAATCTAGAGATTTTAGTCAAAAAATTGACCACAAAAACATAAGTCACCATATCCATGGGTCAATGTAAGTCCTATACTTTAACTCCTATATAAAAAAGGAAGTGTACCCTGGTAAAGGCTAGAGCATAATCTGTCCTGGAAGCAGTGCCCCCCCCCCCATTCTCTCATACATCCAGTCTTTAGTATGAGCACAGACAGTTACGCTTGCTGGAATTTTGTAAGTTCTTTTGCATTGTTTTCCTTTGCTTCATCCTTTAGATTCTTTGTTTCATGCCCCTACGTTTTATGGGTCGTATCAAAATCCATAATTTTGGTCCCAAAACTTGCTCTCAACTTATAAATAAGAACGATTTATAGTTGACTATACAGTACACAGTAGTTGGTTATAGGAAACATCAGACATCTTACCAAGATTTACCGGTAGTGTTGATCTTGAGTTTAGAAAGCATGTTTCCTACTGTTGACTTATCCACTGTCACCATTGTTAGCATCTCACATGTTAAATGCAGTTTAGACAAGTGGTCATGCTGACATGAGAATTATGGGAGTTGTAGTCCAAAACAGTAAGTTTTCCATGCTCTGTTGCACACTAGAAAACTGCCCTTACTCAGTAGCATATTCAATAAAACCATCTAAGAGCTTTTGCTCTGGAGAAGGATGGGCAAACCTTGAAAAATCCATTTTTAGGAAGTGTGCGAACTTGTTCCAGACTCAGCAGCAGAGAAATTAAACAGACTATGTAGTATTTAGGCATCCATTCTGTGAGAATATACAGGACACTTTGGTTGTAGGAGTGACCAGCAGGGTTAAATAGATAAATTATTATTTTGTAAGAATAGATATTCTAACTATTTTCTATAGAGGCAAAAGAGGAAAACAAATTTATATTTGTTTATAACTTGCGATAATTTAAGTTGCAAACATGTCTTTTCATGACGTGGCCTAAGTACAACTGCCTCAATTTAGTCATCTTGACTTCCAGGGAGCGCTCAGGCTTGATCTTTTCTAGGACTCATTTGTTTGTCTTTTTGGCTGTCCATGGTATCCAGCACTCTTCTCCAGTACCACATTTCAAACGAGTTTATTATCTTTCAATCAATTTTGCTCATTGTCCAGTTCTCGCATCCACACATAGTGATGGGAAATACTATGTCTTGGACAATCCTAACATTTTCCATTATTTTGTATTCTCAATTACTCTCTTATCACACTTACTCCATATTCCCTCATACTTCTTTAATACCTCTTATAATACTCACTATATTCTATAGACTAATAATTATTAAACAAATCTACATATCTTGTACAATATTGTATTTAAATCTTCTAAAGCAATACTCATAAAATCTCCTTTTTCTTTCTTTAGAAAAATAATCAATGGTTCCCAATATTTTTGAAATTCTTCCATTGAGTTGTTTTTACCATGCATGACTTTTGAGATGCAGCACATTTACAAAATATTTAGTACATTTTTAAAAGAACTGTAATAAACAAACAACCCGGGATCTTTAAATTTCAAAGTGACTGCAGGAAGCAACCCAGGTTTAAAGGGGCTGTGGGAGGCAAGGATGCATGCACAAAATGATCAATGCCAATATATTAATGATTCATTCACAGGTATGTGTGAAAACCAATCGTGCTATTCTTTGGCTTTTAAGTCTCTGAATCACACGAAAGCGAGAGTGTGTGAAATTATTGAGCACTATAGTGCTACTGTTGCTTTTTGTTATCATTACCACAATTATTGCTGAATTGGCCCTGGTGTGATAATTTCCTATCATTCTATGACACATTAATAATTTTCAAGAGGTTCACTGAAATAGTTAAGTTCAGTCAATGCATTTTGCTTTCAGCCTGTAAAACAGTAAGATTTCAAAAACTGTCTTTGCTGTTTTTTTTATGATTAAGTGATTCGGCTGCCATTCAAATAGCAAAATAGCTCTTCAGTTAGTAAGCTAGTGCCAACAGAAGTCCAAATCAGATTAATCTGTTAGATTGGAGGGGAGGTCCCCTATTGGACAAAAAAGAAGTTATTTACAGTCATGCTCTCTATCAAGTGGAATGATGTGTTATTGATTATCTAAATTCTTCACATTTTTTGGAAGCTTGCCTATTATGGTATCCTGCCACTTTAGTGAGAAAGGTTGCTTTGATCTTAGTCACCAGGGAAGTTCCAGTCTAAGCTCAATGGAAGCTTCAGTAGGTAAAATAATTTCTCATTTTTAGCACATATGGTGTTACCAGGTATGGCTTCAGAATATATGAATGACTTCATACATGCTCTGAGCAACATACCTACCAGGGATCTTGTAACCTTTACAAAGTAATGCATCAAACAAATTGGACTCAGAATCCCACATCCCCACTGAAGTTTCTAAAAGGGAATTTTATTGAACATACAGTAGTCAAGATTTACACTATTGTTGCATTGGGGAATAGCAAATGTCATGGCAGAGTTTCACAAATAGCAAAGGTACATGTGAGTTTGCAGTTCGGTAATGGTTTGCAGTTAAAAAAGAGTTTGAAATTGTCAGGTTTGCTAAGGGGAGGGAGAGATGAGAGAAAGAGGTCAAAAAGTTGAGTACTTTCCCTTATCTACACACACATTCCAAAGAAGAAGGGAGCAGATTTGGAGATTGGCAATATGCAATGAAGGTGTGTATATTATTATTATTATTATTATTATTATTATTATTATTATTATTATTATTATT
>NC_056527.1:28768476-28809691 GCF_019175285.1 Sceloporus undulatus | reverse complement strand
CACACACACACACAGACACGGGATTTCAACTCAGTAAGGAGTCTGATAAAACATTTTTCCCTGCCCTCTCAGTGACCCCTATGACCCCTATGACCCCACTGCCAGCCACCATTAACCTAAAAGCAAGGAGACCACGTAGCCAGCTGCCCTGCCAAGGCCAGGTCTCAGGAAAAAGGTAGAATAAAACCTTTCAGAGGAAGTTTTTGGGAGTTGCAAAACCAGATTCGCAAAGACCACTTAACGGCTCAGCCATCAAGGTATCTGCTCTCCTGAAAAGTGTCAGACTTCTTGCGTTGTGTAACCATTGTGTAGCTTTTGGCTTAGACAAAGCTCAAGCAATCAAAGCCTTTGTTTCGCAGGCAGCCATCGCCTGAGGGCCTGTTTAGCCCTATGTAAGGTCCAAATTTTCAGCCCTTCACTGGGCTTGTTGAGCATTCCGAGCCTGAGATTCCAAGAGCATCTTGCTCTGCTGAAATCACTTGAGTGAAGCTAAGCTCACTGTCACCAGGCCTCTAAGTTAGCTTTGCCCGCCAAAACTCAGCTCTTAAGCCACCACGGCCGCTTTTTCCTTTCCCTGTTCCTGCGGCTGTGATCCACTATCCATCCTACATCTCATCCGGTTCCTTGGAGAAGATGTCTAAGGTAAATATTCCCAACGGTGCCTCTCTCTTCCTTCCTTTACTCCCCGAACTCACCCCTCCCTTGCTATAGCATTGAGAGAGAGAGAGAGAGATCCCTTTTTGTTGTGTGGCTTTAATAAATGTTCATAGTTTAATTGCACCTCATTGGCAGTCGAGTCTCTTTCTCTTGGGGTGGATTAAGCGACCTCTGGTATACACATAGGGACACGATCCTGTGCATGCATTGTTAGGACACGCCTCTCGTAGTATTTCAGCTAATTAAAATTCCCCTAATTCAATCCTTCCTAACAATATGCCATACTTAAACTGTTTTTTAAAAAGTTACATTTTGTTCCAGTTCTTCTAGATTCCTCCATTGAGATGCCAGGCCACTGTTTACAATGCATCCCACTGTGCTGTCCAATACCACTGCCACTGGTGTAAACTGCTTATTCTGAGATCAGAACAAGGTACCCTGCCCTGTGAGTGATCCTGGGTGTCTCAGTCTATCCTCAGACAGCAGCTGTGGCCAGAGACCACACAACAGGACATGCATGTCACAGTGGCATCACAATAGTGTATGCAAGATAAAAGGGGAAGCTTGAGGGGCAGAATATATATGGGCCTGAGTATTCTGGCCCATGAGGACCCAGCCTGAGAAAGTGTGACGTGCCAAACTGTCACCCAGAGGGCCTCTATGGCTGAGTGGGATTCATTCGAACCTTGTCTCCAGAGTCATAGTCCGATGTTCAAACCACTACACCATGTGGAAGTTTATATATGTTATTATGAACATCAAACCTTATTATACTGTCTAAGCATAAACATAACTTTACTTTGTACAACTTGATATCAAAGGGTGCTCAACAATGGCTTCTTTTCAGAAGTGACCAGTGGGGGTCCCACAGGGCTCTGTCCTGGGCCCAGTGATATTCAACATCTTTATCAATGACTTGGAGGAAAAAATTGGGGGCATACTTATCAAATTTGCAGATGACACCAAACTAGGAGGAATAGCTAATATTCCAGAGGATAGGATCAAAAATGCAAAACAACCTCAATAGACTAGAAAGCTGGGCCAAAGCTAACAAAATGAAATTCAACACGGAGGAATGTAAGGTACTGCATTTAGGGCGGCAAAATGAATTGCACAGATATAGGATGGGAGACACCTGGCTGAATGAAACTACATGTGAAAGGGATCTAGGAGTCCAGGTAGATCACAAGTTGTACATGAGTTAACAGTGTGATGCAGCAGCTAAAAAGGTCAATGTAATTTCAGGCTGCATCAATAAAAGTATAATGTCTAGATCAATAGATCTACAATGATAATGCCACTGTATACTGCTTTGGTCAGGCCCCACCTGGAATACTGTGTCCAATTCAGGGCACCACAATTAAAAAAGAACATTGAGAAACTGGAGCGTGTCCAAAGGAGGGCGACTAAAATGGTGAAAGGTCTGGAAACCATGCCTAATGAGGAACGCCTTAGGGAGCTGGGGATGTTTAGCCTGGAGAAGAGAAGGTTAAGAGGTGATATGATAGCCCTGTTGAAATATTTGAAGGGATGTCATATTGAGGAGGGAGCAACCTTGTTTTCTGCTGCTCCAGAGAACAGGACCAGGAACAATGGATGCAAGCTACAGGAAAAGAGATTCCACCTCAATATTAGGAGGAACTTCCTGACAGTAAGGGCTGTTCGACAGTGGAACAAACTCCCTCGGAGTGTAGTGGAGTCTCCTTCCCTGGAGGTCTTTAAACAGAGGCTGGATGGCCATCTGTCAGGTATGCTTTGATTGTGTTTTCCTGCATGGCAGGGGGTTGGACTGGATGGCCCTTGTGGTCTCTTCCAACTCTACAATTCTATGATTCTATTATTTTAGTCGCTTTATAAAACAACTTCTAAAATCAGAAGGATGATTTTTCTACAAAGAAATAATCTCACTGTTGGGTGGAAAACAAAATAAAACATGAAACATTAGCACCTGATTTCGTAGCTACAGAGCTGTTTGTGCTAGCAAAAAAATTAAATTAGCCATCAGTTTTGGGACTGTAGATTTAAATAATGCAACAGATGGGAGATTTTTCCTTGTTCCTTTCAGAAAGAAAGATATTTTTGAAGCAAGAGTCATGTTTTTCTGATGAAGGAGAAATACTGTAGCACTTAATGTTTTCATCTAGATACCATTTCATTACTGGACGGGGGGGTGGGGGGATCTGCTAGAGCCTTCTTCTTCATGCATTATTCACAGATAGAAAGAGTAGGAGGGTGATATCACTGATCGTCCACTCATCACTGCATGGTTTCTTGTCTGCTTGACACCCAACATCCATGCACTGTGTGGGCATCTGCAGAGAGAAGACATGAGGAACCCCAATGATCAATAATATAAATCACTTGTCTTCTAGGTTCGGAAATTTCCTTTTCATTTTTAAAATTAAAATAGTGGTGACATTTTTTTCAGATACAGTGCTGAAAACTATATTGAAATCATTTTTAATCCATTAACAAGCATCACAATATAGCATTATATTTACATCTTAAACCGATTTTTTCACCTTTTGTGTTTTTCTTATTCCTTCTTTTCTCTTTTGGTTTGCTTTATTTATTGCTTTTATTTATTTTAGTACCGAATAACAGAGGGTATAGAACAGAAGTCTGCAATACTGTGATTTCATGCTCTCTTGTAAAGTCTACATGGGTGGGCTTTATCTAAGGATACTTCCATGTATATTGGATGAGGGGTGGAACCCACTTGAGACTGGCAGCCATAATCCTGAAAGCAGTGGGTCAGGTAGGCAGATGAGTCATACTCACAAGACCCCTGGAAAAGCAACATTTTGGAATTCCCCACAGAAAGGTTTGGGAGTTGCAAAAGGGAAAACCATCACCTCCAAAACCAGTACAATACAGGCTGTTTGTTTTCAGCCTCACACTTGATGGCCCAGTGATTAAGTCACTGGCCATCTATTCATCTGTTTGCCTTCCTTGATTGTGTTCAGATCCAAGTGCATTGGTTCAGTTTATTCTTCACCTTGGTTTAACAAAAGCCCAGGTCTTCATACCCTTTGTCTTGGCTGAAGTTAAGCCATCAAGTTCATAGCCAGGGGCTACAAATTGTCTATATAAGCCTCAGTCTAAGCATACACCAGTGTGCTACATTCAGAATACAGCCAGGCTTCATGTCAGACTGAACTCTGATTTTAGCTCCCTCGGCCATTCCCCACACACACACACACATTTCGGTGGCCGTGTCATCTCATCATCTATATCCACATCTGGTTCCTGGAGAAACCTTCAGAAGTGAGTATCTCCCATAGATATGCCTCTCTCAGCTCTCTCCCGATTTCCCTCCTTTACTTTCATTGAGAATTGTGTGTGTGTGTGTGAGTGTGTGTGCCCCCTTTTGCTGTGTGTTTGTTTTTCCCTTTTTAATAAATATTTGGACTTAATTGGAGCAGTCTGTCTCAGCATCATCTCTCAAGGGATTCTTGTGGACCTCTTGTAGACATCTTGGGACCCAGTCTCGAAAGGGTGTTTTTAGGACTCTACCTCTCAGCAATTGAGCTAAATTCAGAAATTATCCTATTAGATCCTTCCTAACATCATGCATTTGTGATTGTTTAGTGTACACAAACTTTGTTTCATGCAAAAAAATTATTAAAAACATTATGTATAATATTACCTTCAGGCTATATGAATAAGGCATATGCGAAACATAAATAAATTTCATGCTTACATTTGGATCCCATCTCCAAGATATCACTTTATGTATATGCAGCTATTCCAAAATCTCCCCCACAAAATAATAATAATAATAATAATAATAATAATAATAATAATAATCCCAAAATACCAAACACTTCTGGTCTCAAGCATTTTGGATAACAGAGACACAAATATAAATAATGCTTCTAATTAATGTTTCCATAATGTCTCCCTCTGGAATAATGCATGGCTGATAAAAATTAGTATAGGCTATTTACATATAAAAGCATGCACAAAAGGAAATAATTACATAGATCAGCTCTATAGATAATGAACTTTTCCTCTACAGTGTTTTTGATGCCGTAGAGCAATCTATACTGATATGTTGAATTGATGCTCTGGCTAAAATTATTTCTACATCCCTTTGACAAGAATAAACCTTGGCATCTTTTCCATTCATTCATTTACCAGTTTTAAATGTACCCGGGTAAGCATTAAAACACTTATAAATTTAGACAGCTCAGTGGACCAGGTATAGTAAACTGCCATATTTGATATTTTTGCACACACACAAGTTACCTGTTTTCAGATCATATTATGTAATATCAGAATATTACATAATATCATCTGTGTACACAGCACGTTAAGATGAAAGATTTCTCCTCATATTCTCTGCTGGTGCTCACAAGTTTCAGAATGAATCTTCTAGGTGCTTACTCAGGGAAAATAACCCCGCATGATTGGAAAATGTACAGGTATTTGCTCCCTGCATTTATACAAAGAGTTATGGCATGAGATGGAGGCCTAGGGTTGCTCTGTTTCCTCTCTGGTTATCATCAGTGTTACATATAATGAGATGAAAATAATGTCCAAGATCCTACCTTGTGCTCAGTTAGTGAAGTTAATTAGCCACTGGTTGTTACAACAGCACCCTTTTGCTAAAATACTGTGCAGCTGTTTGCATTATCTGTCACTTGGTTGGTTATTGGTCAGCTGTGCAATGGGGAAACGTGCAGTGCCTGTTTCCGCATTCCCAGGGACATGTCATCCCACTTTTTCAGCTGCTTTTAAGATTTCCTATTTTCTCCTCCGCCACTTTCATCCTTCATCCACAGCTTACTTTACCTTTTGCAAGGCAAAAATAGTTTGTATTTCATTGACTAAGGCCTTCTTGAGACCAGACATTAAGGCCAGCCTGAGGGAGAAGTCAAAGCATCCAGATGACACACGCCCTGACTCTGCCCCCAGGGCTCCATGATGCCACGTGGCACTCCACACGGTGTGTGGCATCATGACACTCCATACAGCGCAGCACCAAAGGAGTGACACCAAGCCACGGCAGCATGGCTATGGTGCCCTTTCCAGGGTGCAAAAAAGAAGCCGCTTTTTGTGGCTTCTTCTTGCACCCTGGAAAGGCCAGATCAGGGCTGCAGTGTGAGGTTGCCACAGCCCCGATCCTGCTAGGAAAGGGACAGTGTCGCTTCTCCCCTTTGGGGTGGTCTGTCGAACCCCTCAGAGTAAACATAGGAGAAGAAGAGACAGAATCTTGTCCTTCCCTCCAAACTGAGGCAAAAACAAACTGCTGCAGCCTTGTCTAGATTCTATGTTCTTCTTCATTAACAGTTTTTGCCATCTTGACCACATCTGATGTTCTTGCCCACACAGGTCTCAGTTTTCATCTGTGAAGTGTTGGAAGATATGTCTTCCAGTTTTTGGCAGTCTGTATGATCATTGGGGGTTCCTCAGGGGCAAAAATAGGCCCCCCAGACATGCCAAAATTATCCATTTCTTGTCTACACAGAGTTTCAGTGGTTTTCCAAGGATTCAGAAAAGAATGTTTCAGAACCTTCCATGGATATGCCATGGATTTAATCTCGGACCTTTTGTATATAATGCATATACCCCACCACCAAGTACCAATCTTTCCCCAAATATTTACAGTGTCTGTGTAAGAGTTACAGTGATGGCTGCAATTGAGTTTTTTCTAACTTCTCTGTCTTCCTTTCTCTTGCAGAAATGCAAGCATCTTTACACTACCTTACAATATACCCTTATCTTCTATACATTCGACACATCCAGAGGCTGAGAAAGAAAATGAATACAAGGAGGAAGCAAAGTCAAGATCAAGCAGAGGAAACAGAACATTTCAAAGTAAATCCCAAGGATCAGGCCTGTATTTGTTAAAGAAGAAAAGAAAATATACGAAGAATAGAAATCACAGATTCAGTTTTCTGAAATGTTATGTGAAATACATTTCAGAGTAAAATCTAAGTGAAGAAGAAGAAAGGGGGAGGAGCCCTGGTGGCGCCGCAGTTAAATATTGATACTGCAGCCACTCACTCACAGTCACAAAGTTGTGAGTTCAATACCAGCCAGGGGCTCCAGGGTCAACTTTGTCTGGCATCCCTCCAAGGTCACTTAAATGAGTACCTAACTTGTGGGCAATTAGCTTACACATTGTAAACTGCTTAGGGAGTGCTTAAGTGCACTGATAAGTGGTATAGAAATGTACTTGCTATTGCTACTTGCTAAGAAGACAGTTTACTACGAAATGTGTAGAAACCACAGATTCAACTGGAGACAGGAAGACTCTCTACTAGTTTAAATCATAAGTAGATGACATACAGAGGAAGATTTATAGCTGAGACCTGCAATTAAATTTCTGGGGTGGAACAGAGATAGAGTAATTGGTAGGCCTCTCCCCCCTCCCGGCCTCACTGAGCACTGGATATTTCCTGGACATTGAGTAATGTCCATGGCACCTTTGCCCAGAACTCCACTCAGGATGTGCCAGTTCCAAGCCTCTTTCCCAGCCACATCATCAGATGGCAGTGCGGCAGCCACAGCAGCAACCACATAGTAATAGCCAAAGACTATCCTGATAGCTACTGGCACTTTCCCAAACAGGCTGCATAGTAGTGCTGGCCTACCTCAGCTGTAAATTAAAGCTGCCATTCTGTAGATGAAATGGGAAAAAACAAAAGGTGATTTATTACCATTGCCTGTTCCAGTATTTGAAGCATCCTTTGTTGTACTGATTGTTACTTTTTTTTAAAGTCTCAGGATTGATAAGAAACAAGTGTAACATACCTGACAAAATATTTAAAATGTTTTAAATGCCCTTTTAATGGTCCTTCAAATGTCTAAAAGATGTTATTCATCACACTGATGAAGCAACTTCCTTTTCACTCTTTACATTACAGTGGATCCTTGTTATCCACTGAGGTTTGATTCCAGGACCCCTCATGGATACCAAAAATTTGTGGATGCTCATGTCCCATGAAATGCAATGGCACAATAAAATGATGTCCCTTATATAAAATGGCAAAATCAAGGTTTGCTTATTGGAATGTATATATTTTACAAATATTTTCAAGCCGTGGATGCTTGAATCTATGCATTAAAAAACCATGGATATGGAGGGAAGATGGTACTTTCAAAAAATAACTTTTTATAATTTTCATTCAGTGGGAGTTCAGGAATCCTCTTTAAACTTTTAAAAGACCTGAACCTTAGCCCTTTAACTTGGAATGGATTCACAACCCCACAAATGTGGAAGCCTCCACCAAAGAAGGTAGCTCATTACAGGTAACTTTAACCTTCTTGCTTCCAAACTCCAGGAAAGAGATTTTGGTTTATATCATGTTTAATGAGAAGCATTTCAGGAAATTCAGCTGGCATCCAAACTGGAAAACCAAAGCTAGAAAAAGAAACATTTATTCAGAAGCCAGAGAATGAAGAAGTGAAGAAAAAGTAAACACCACTGTAGGACTATAAATACACTACACCCCAGAGATATAAAGTCATCTTATCTTGCCTGAAGACTTCACAGGGAACAGAAACCACAAAGAGACAAATGTTTTGCAACAATGTGTTTTCCCTACAACTCCACAACATGCTGTCATTGTATCTACAGTGGAGTTTCATTCTTAAATGTCCACTTTTTCTATTATAAGGCTAAGGTTTCTATCTCTGCGTATTTCATGGTGCATTAATACACCATCAAACAAAATTTAGGCCCACCGCCTCTTCCTTTTCTTGTTCTAAACAGTTCCTTTGAGCATGAAATATGAAGGAGTGCAAGGAAATAGAAGCAGTAAAACAAAGCTTCAAAAGCTACTGCATGGACAATTTTCATAGTTATTTATCCTAGATATAGCATTTTATTTCCCACACTTAACATTTTTCACCTTTCTATATGTAGCATACAGTGTTATGAAATTTTATCTTAGCTTATTTTTAGACTAAGTCTAAAAAAAAACCCTATGCTCTGCCAACCTAAGAACAGCTATAGTGAAACACAGTTAATTTTAATTCTAAGCAAACATACCATATATACTTGCCTATAAGTTGAGAAATTTAACCCCAAAAATTGAACCAAAAAACTTGGGTTGACACAGGGCAATATCGTAATAGGCTTGCCCCTCGGGCCTCTTCCACAGCCCGGCTATCTCCCCTCCTTTTTCTCATCCTGCCTGTCCTCCAAGGAACAGCTGGGCTGAGGAAAGGCTTGGGAGGCAAAAGTTTAATTTCCCCTTGAGGGATACCCTCAACTTATTCATGGGTCATATCAAAATCCCTAATTTTGGCCTCAAAACCTGCCCTCGTTGTGTACACGACACCTACTTATAGTCAAGTATATATGGTAAAAATTATGTTTACAAGAATGACACCAAGATGAAACAGATCTTAGAATCATCTTTTATAAATCCATTGTATAGAGTTTTATCACTGTACAATATTTATTTTTATTTTTGCTCCCTATATGGCAGTACTAAGTACCACCACCATTGCATTTGCTTTATAGTGTTGAGGAATTCTTTGGAGGGTGAAAAGGCTTTGGGGAATAGGTCCTGGAAAGCAGCAAGTGGAGCTTTCAAACATCTACTGTTACCAATGTGCTTGACATTTTTCAGATAAAATGTCTCCGTACTAACTTAACACATCATTGATTTAACCGAGTCAGAAATGAGTATGAGCATAATGCAGTCTTTTCCTATCAATATGCTTTTCAGGTGGTACACCCTGAAGACATGAGAGAAGATGCTTGGTGGACTGAGGCCACTCACTTATTCTCTGGCTTGCAAAATTAGCAAGATCTGGACAGGCCATTTGGGCCTCTGGGATTATTAATGCCTCCTTAGAGAAAGTAGTACTTTTTGCTAGTTTACAGTGGCAAAGATGACCTAATGCTTCCAAATGATTAGCACCCAATGTCAAAATTGCCACTTTACAATCAAGTTACTGAGACATGGAATAGTGTGCACTGCTGAATGTTAATGGTTATTTGGATTAGCTCCAATCGGTTTCATTTTGCTCCCTAGAGGAAGCGGATTGGTGCCGCTGCGTGCAGCTGCTGCAGCACCAATCCAGGGCAAAAAAGGCAACATCTCTCCGCCCATTTGTACAGCCCCTTTGTTTTTATTTTTTACTGTTATTTTGAGTATATATTGGAGCCTCAAATTTTTGTTGTGCAGAATAGGAAATCTAATATCCAAACTGATAAAATAAAAAAGAGGAGTCACATTCATTTTCTCTCTGTGTTTTAGGCAATTCACACAATTACATATGAAAAACTGGGTAAGTGTCAGGATGGATACACAAACACTCAAATGGAAGTACTATAAATATAATTGACAGGATCCTGCTGTGCCCAGTGTTTCAGAATAGTCACACTGGAAAGAGACTTAACAGCAAGTGCAATACACACAAAATACCTTCCCCTGTATTAATGACCAGTGGGTAATATCACTAATAAAGTAACAATATTGAAAAAAGCAGCACTTTAAAAAGTTCCATGGAAAGCACTTAACCATGACAAATTATCCTGGCATAACCATTTATTCAGAATATACTTTGCCATCTTGAAATGTCTAACAGAAAAACTAGGCCTTTTAAAAAAATAGTTGGTGCTTTCAGGTTCTTTGTTCTGCTTCACGGGCTTTTGACTGTTAGAATGATTCTAGCTGTCTAGAAGAAAGAGATTTATAATAAATACTGTAAGGTTTTACATATTTTGTCAGCCATAAAAATTACAGTCTTTGGCTCTTTTGTTGTGTTGCAGTAGAGTGAAATGCATTTATTGCCTAAAGCTAATGCTTCAGAAACAGCCATTGGACTCAATAACATCTCTCTCTCTCTCTCTCTCCTTCCCTCTCTCTCTCTCACACATAAATATTCACTCAGGCACACATCCCTAAATTGTGTGATAAGATGGGATCATATAATCTTATTTCATTAATCCAAAAAGTAGTCATTTAATGATGCTGATGCTGAATTTACATAAAATACTTCTGGAATAGCAGAAGTAAAAAACAGATGACCTCATAGCTATAAATCCATTAGTCTGCACCATACAAAAATTTCATGGAATCTGTAAAAAGGGGAGTTTAATTCATTCTCTTCACCATTTAAAAGTTGTCAGAAGACTTGTATGAAATTTTAAGAGTTTTTCTGCTTTTTTCTCATTCTTTTTCTTTTTGCAAACAAACTTATTTCCATATTTTAATACACAGTATCTCCTTATGGCCTGTTACAGACTGCCAAAATAAAGCTGCTTCAGGTCTCTTTGGAGGTATGCTGTTTAAATGATGCATGCATTCTAAGACTCTGGAAGCTGCACCAAAGCTGCACTCCAGTGCTTAGGAATGGAGTGTGACTTTGGCGCGAACTCCAGACTCTTAGGACCCATGCATCATTTAAACAGCATACCTCCAAAGAGACCCGAAGCAGCTTTATTTTGGCAGTCTGTAACAGGCCAATGCTTGTAGAGATAGCTTTACAACTTTCAGCAGCATATGAATTTTGAGGCTCTAGTTCATTCTTCTATAGAGATCACAACTTACCTACAGAAATCTAAGATCTATACATTTCTGTGTATGTCAGTTCTATCAACTAACTACCAGCTCTCTCTGTCTTATTGATCTTTCCCCTGCTACAAAAATTCATCCAATACTAGAAGGAAAAGGTCACTCTAAAATCCCACTTCCTTTCCACAAGCAAGTGATGATAGAACCATATTTCTAGCAGCAAAATATCCCCCTGAGTGAAACCTGCTTGTGGTCGCTTGTAGAATGCAGCTTGGCACCTGCCTCTTTCTTTATGCTTGTCTCTATTTTTGTAGTCCCAATTCAACTCTTGTTGGGTATAATGAATAAATTTAGCCAAGATGAGAATCTGAAGAGTGATTAGTTGGCTGCATCATTTTCTCAACTTTAAAGGCAAACCACCTCTGAACAAATCTTGCCAAGAAAACCCCATGTTATGGTTGCCTTAGATTCGCCCTAAGTCAGAAACAACTCAAAGGCACACAACACGGAGAACATTTACTAATAACTTCTAAAATATTGTTTCTGGGGTCATTTTGAAGAGCTATTGGCCTTTTATGTATTTTGTCTTTGTATTTAAAAGGCTGATATTCTGCATTGTCAGATGTTGCTAGGACAATGGAGCTCTGTCATCATAGCTATGCCTGACAACGCCACGCACCAAAAACCTACCTTTTCAGCCACCAGGCAACATCCCAACTCAATAGTTTCTGACATGCTGCATATTGGGGCACTGGGAAATGACATCTGCAGCACTTTCCTAGTCATAGGGCATGCTGACAACAGGCAGTGGGAGAGATGTCTCAGAAAGGGGAAAGCACTTCTGTCATCGCATCCCAGCATCTCTGTCTGCAGCTCCTCAAAAAACCTTCAGCTAGGGCACTACCTGGCTTAAAAGTTAGGTTTTCGGGGTGAATTTCTGTCATTAATGAACATAAACTTGAATCCTAAAAGTTAAAAGATTATAAGCCAAAAATGAATGAAAAAGTTAACAGATTAGGAAGACTTTGCTTGTTAAGTAAAGTAACACATGATGACTAATTATGACCGGGGGGGGATGGGGGGTGGGATACCTAATACCTAATACCTAACATGTTAGTTTTAAAAAAATACACTCAAAATTCTAGTTTCAAGTGTATCTCCCAGGTAGCATTCAGGCCGAATATCTTTAAAGTTCATGAAAGCAAATGTTTTGGTTGGAGCTAAGCTGCCTCTTACTGGAAATTAATTTAGATGATCAAATACCTCACCCAAATATCTAGTCCTTGCAATACATTAAAAAATGAATTCTTCAGCCCACACTGACACATACCTGGTCCACACCTGACCTTGACCATTATAAGGGTCAGCATAGGTAGTATAATTTGTTGGTAAATCCTGGAGGTGAGTGAGTGATTGCCATGCTCCTCCTTTTGCACTATACTTCAAAATTTAAAGTATAGCAACCGGTATATAAACCTAAGCTATATTCCCATGAATTCCCATAAACTCTCTGGCATTCAAAGCCATTATTTTGCTTTACTTTGCTATCAACCAAATGAAGCACACACCTTTATGCAAATAGGCAATTGTAGCTATGTTCATGAAATGACACCATTCTTCCTGATTATCTTGTTGTATAAATCTGTCTGGATAAAGTTAAGACCACAAATTTGAAACTACTTAAAAGTGCTTACAGATTATAGCCTTAGCACTTACACATGCAGTTGCCAAAGCTTCTACTATTTAAAGTTTAAGAAGAAAGCTTTTTGTCATATCTATGTTTTAAAGCTATGAACTTTCCTTTAAAATGTCACACTGTGGAATAACCTTTAAAGACTGTATTACTAGAATTCTAATACAAACATATTGGAACAAAAATCTATACATTTCTAGAAGACAGTTACGTACTTATCCTTGCTTTCTTTATAATTTGTTTGAAATTATACACCTCTTTTTCTCTTCATCTAAGCTGAGCAATAAGCTTCAATAATAAAATAGGGCAGGATAGTAAGGATTTTCTTTTTAATTTTACAATACTTCAAAGCTTATTTCAATTTCTCACTGAAGCAAATGACACCCCTAATGTTTTAACTTCTTTATCATAGTGTAACATCATCTAGACAAGATCCTCAATTACAAAGATATAGCACTGAATCCCAAAGACAAGGCTGGGATTGTCTTTGGCATTGTATTTCCAATTTCAACATATGGATGTGAAAACTGGACAATGAAGAAAGCAGACAGAAAGAACATCAGCTAGAAAATATCTAAAATATACAAAACAAAACAAGACAAAAGCTGGAAATGCCAGCAGGCCCCAGATCATGGATCCATATGTGGTGGAAGTGTCCGAAGATTAGGAAGTAATGGGGAAAGATACATACAATGATACCAAAGATCTTGAAAATTAATTATGAGATGAGACCGGAAACTTACTTATTAAATATGACAAACTAATTAAAGAAAAAAAGATGAGTGTGATCACTAGAGATTACTACTATACAGTATATGATAACCTCTGATAGAATACTCTTAGCAAAAAACTGGAAAACTCAAAATTGAATTGAAAGAAACCCCAGTTGCTTCTCAAACCACACAGCACCTATGGCTGACTCATAGCAAAACTCTCCCCTCCTACTTGGATACATAGAGGATATACATCTCCGTTGGAGTAGAATGTATATATATTTGTGCTGCAGCAGTACATCTGATGGTATATGTTTTGTACTTTTGCTTTATTTTGGGGCTGGCCATGTGCCGTAATACATTCATTCATTCATGGTAAAACTGGAAGTAAAAGAGGTTTGCAAATTGGCATTTTATTTAAAGTGAGAGAATAATGTTTTGAAAAATGTATATATATATGTGTGTGTGTGTGTGTAAATGATACATTTGTACAAAAATGAACACGAAACACTATCCAGAGCCCTATAGATTGATAGACTGATAAATCATTAACTTAAAGCAGGACAGAGTAACACAGGTCCTGTTGACCACGTGCAACTACATCCATTTTTTTCATTTCTCACTACAAAGGAAATAAAATAGAAAAAAGTGGTAAAAACAATAGCATTTCTTTTTAAACAAAACCCTATGATAGCCTTAGGGTTGCCATAAGGTGAAAACAACCTGAAGGTACACAACACTCTGGACACTGTTCAAAAGCACATTAACACTCCTAGAAGCCCTCAGGAAGCACTGATCAATTTATAAACACCACATGTGAGGAGCATGCACCTTGTTTTAATGGGGAAAAGGATGCCTGTATCAGTATTTCTTGTGTGACAATGTCAGGTAAAGGGAGACCTCCAGTATATTTGGTGTTTGCTTCCCAGTCACTGGAACTTTGTCATCCCTAACTAAAAGCACAGTTTAATCATTCATTGGTATATTCAATCAGGACCATCTTTTTAAAAGAATATATTTGAATCTTGCATGACAGCATTCTCTGAAGATGTCAGCCACACATGCTGGTGAAATATCAGGAACAAACTCTTCTAGAACATGGCCACATAACCCGAAAAACCCACAAAAAAAATGGATGCCGGCCAGGAAAACCTTCAACTTCATATATGTGAACCATTTAAAAACAGAAACAGGACAGAACACCCCAAAAGGGGGACGCCACAGTTGCCAAACCACGTGGCGTCCCTCTGGAGTAAAAAGAACCCAGAAAAAAGGGATTTTTTGAGCCGTCGGGCAGACATCACGAGTGCACCAATGATGCACTCATGACATAAGTGACACGCAGCTACGTGTATATGCTGTGCGTCCCTTATGTCAAAATGGTGGTGCCCATGTACACAGGATGCCACCATCAGTCCGACACCACTCCGTGTTAGCGTTAGTTGGTACATGGTCCATAACCCTAGAACCCACAGCAGCACAACGCTTTGGGACTGTTTGTCCCACACCCATGTAATCTATTTATTAAAAATGTCCTGTGGTATCAAAGTACAACACAGAACATTCATATTTAAAGTAATAGCAAACTCTGAGCTCTTATAAGGAAGGGTGATATATAAATTGACATAATAACAATTTCTTCAAAAAGTATCAGAAACCTGGCCAAAAGAAACTCCCAAGTTAAATACAGATTGTAGTGTAAACTGCTAATACTGTAAAGGTTTGGGGCTGTAGGTGAAAAAGTGTAGAGAGGAAAGGAGAGGAGCGGAGAGGCAGTAACACCTCAGAACTAGACAACTGTCAAACTGAGAGTCAGTTATGGAGACATTCATGCCAGTTACATAATCAGGATCTTCCAAAGATTGCTTGGTTGTTGTTGTTGTTTTTAGTTTCAGTGCAGATGATCTGGACTACCAGGGAAAGTTTGACTTCATCATATTCACCAATCTGCATTGAGCTGACCATTAGCTTGGACTTACTATCAACTTGGAAGTAGGGGGGAAATCCCACAGTTTCTTCACAAGGTTCATTACAGCTTGGAAGGGGTGGGGTATATATTAGCCTGAATCCTACTGCTGTTTTCCCGCTGAATCACTGAGATTTACATATGTGTTGAATTTCTCTTTTACAAAAGTCAATAGGTCTACTACAGCCAAAATTAACCAACATGATTCAGGGCATCATAGTATATTAAGGATATGACAAAGAAAGGGAAAGGTTTATGGATCCAATCCCCTCTGTGCCACACCACAGATCAAATCCTAGCTCAGAGTTCCTTTGAGGAAATAATAATAATAACCATTTAAAGACCTCCTGGACACCTTGATGACAGATTTCCTGCATCGTGTCTATTTTGGGTATGACTTTTAATGCAATGTGTGAGTTATAGGAAAGGTGTACATGCAATGATATGTGCAGACCATGACAGCATCTAGTTACAAATAATGTTACGTATAATTAATTCCCTTTTCAGTGACTGTGACAACACAAGTTATATTACAGTTTTAATGTAATGGGGGACAACGTCACTTCTTTCCACTGTCCTTATACTTAATTACATTGATAGTTACAGAATATTTGTGCCTCATTATCTTGATGTCTTTTTTGTAAGCACAGACCAACAGCTTAGAAAAGATGCTTATAAAATAAAATAAATATACTACCATATATACTTGACTATAAGTTGACCTCATGTATAAGTTGAGGACAGCTTTTGGGACCAAAATTGTGGATTTTCATATGACCCATGGATAAATTGAGGGTCAGACTAAAGAGGCAGCCTGGCTGGGAAGAGACTGTGGAGGGACGAAGACTCACCCTTCCTCCTGCCATATTGACCTGTGTATGAGTTGACCTAGATTTTTGGGTCAATTTTTGACCTAATTATTTTGATTTATACAATACAGTAACATAAAGTGACTATAATCCATCAGTGATACCTTTATTGGCCAACTGAAATGCACAATATACTTGTTGCAACCTTTCAAATATCCATGGGTTTCTTCATCAAGCAAAATGTTACAAACCAAACAAGAAGAAAAAAACAACTGGAATGTTAGGATAATAATTATAATATAATTTTGGATAACTATTTTGGGGGCCTTGAAACTGTAACTGTAACAAACTATATTTTAAAGGAAGTTTCCAAGCATTGTCTGTGTGTGCAAAGAAATATGCATTTCTTGTGGATCATTAGCTCACTAATTTTTTCTTATTTCATTGTATGCATCTCTTATTTTGGGAAGCGCCATTCAAAAATATGTTTTACATTTTAAATTCTAATCTGAAAACACACTTTAGATTTAGAATGAACCTTCATTGTGAAGCTCTGATTCCAAACTATGAAGCCATATTATACAAATAAGCTATTTGAATTCCAATCCATTACTGATGTTAACGAAAACCTGTTATATAATGGCAGACGGAAACAATATTCCTTATTCCCCCAATGGAAAACAGAATCTAAGAGCACCACACAACAACAGCTCCTTAAATTTTTAGAGACATTTGCCATATTTTATTTTCCTTTTCTAGTCACTTTTCAGCAAACCATTAAAACAAATCATGCTAGCAGAGTAGTAGAAATGTCAGTGAACACAATGAAAGTTATATAACCATAAATCTGTGTGTAGAACAGGAGGCAGCCTATGCATAGGAGAAGCACTCTTATTTACAAATGAACAGTACTTTTGAAATTTTCAAAAGCTAGAAACGAATTAGGGAAACAGCAGCCATGTGCCATGCATATCTTATTAAGATAATATGGAATGATCAGCATGAGTCTTTTCTTTAACTTGCAGTTTTCAAGGCACCTTTTCCCAAGGCAATCTTACTAAATTCATGTTTCTTCTTTTACAGCAGGATTCTGAATCTTAAAGGTTTGGTCTTCTGGGTCTCTATACCAAACAAAGCAGCAATCAGGACCAGGCATAAAAACAGCTGCAGGTACACTATCTTAAAACATAGGCTCTTGAGCTAGTATTAAAAGGCTCTGCTGGGGAATTATGGTGGTGAAAAGGGCTGCGGCAGTATTATAGTTGCATCAAAACTTAGATGAGCAGTAGCTTTATTCAGTGCTCTTATATAGAAATTAAAAGGGCAAGACAAAACATCATAAAATCAAAATCATACACAGTTCTGGCTGTCTCACCTAAACACAGAGAAGGCACTATGGGATAGAAGGTACATAAATATGAGGCATTTCTGGGGCAGAAAGCTCTAGTGTCTGAGGAATGTCTCAGAAGAGGCTGTTTGAAAAGTGCTGAGCTGAATCAACTTATTTCTGAGCACCTGGAATATTTCTTCCTAGGTTTTCCCACCTATTTCCTTTACACATCATCTCACAACTACAGTACATTGCTTCCTCAGATGAGTGTGTCTCCTTCACGTGTGTGGCCCTGACAAAATTGTTTCAAGACACCTTTTGCTCCCTCATATCTTCCTGGCTATTTTTCTGGAAATTTAAATGATGATGAGGGCACTAAGGATGAACTGAATCCATTATGCATTTCCACTAAATTGCTCTGTTCTAAATCTGAAATAAAGCCCAAGTAGATTCTCACTAGCCCTCACATGAAGGCCATCAGCACCCACTAATACCCAGTTTGTTGGGGGCAATTAGCTGACACATTGTAAACCACTTAGAGACTGCTTAGTTCAGTATGAAATGACATAGAAATATAGATGCTATTGCTATTGCTGATTTAGGGGTGCCACCAGATGCAACTGTCAGACCACTTTCTACATAAGGAAAAACAAGAGCCACTCTACTACTGGACTAAGTATTTATCCTAAAATTTTGTGGGGCTGACTGTAGCAGAGGGCTGAGTTTGTTGGTGAGGGGAAAGCCAACTACCAGTGCAGTTTGGGAACAAGTCTATCCAGAAGCAGTCAAAACAATATCCTAGCAGAGTTATAAAACAAAACATCCAGCTATTGGTTTTGTCAATGCACTGACCACTTTTCACACTCAAAAGAAACAGACATAGTTGATTCATCCAGAGTTCTGGAGGCTTTTATCTTCAGTTGTATTGTGTACAATATAATACAATATTTACACAAACGTTGGCCCGTTCCGCACGGGCCTTTGCACCACTCCCGTCACATGCTAGGGGTTGGCCGAGGACCTAGTGTCCATACCGGCCTCATCCTTAGCACGTGACAAGGGTGTAAAAATGGCGGTGCCCTATACACACGGGCGCTGCCATTTTTACGTGCTGGACGCTTAGCGTCCGCACATTGCCCTTGCCTTGCGACGTCACGAGTGCGCCATTTGCGCACTCGTGAATCGCAAGTGCGGTGCAAAAGAAGCCACTTTTTGTGGCTTCTTTTTCCACCGCCAGGAAGCCTCCCCGTTTGGCAAACCAATCTCCAACTAACTCAGAACTACTATCCACACTGACCAGTCTCTTGATCCACTGACTCAGCTCCTGACTCAGCAGTCTGTGGTTGTCCCATGGAATGTATGTCACTCCATGTCATCTGTCACTAAAATTATATTTCCTTTTGCTTCGTGCACAATTACTCCAACAAAGGTTTGGCAAATTTGGGACAGTTAACAACAGTCTTACCATTAAAGGATGAGAAGGCAGAGGGCTTTTCAATACTTGTTTTTATTCCCCATAAAGCTTTGCTATCTCTTCAAACAGTGATGGAGCTACCCACTGTGGTACAGCAGTTATACTCTTGGGGTAAGACCTGGGAGACCCAGATTTGTGTTTCTTCTTGGCCATGGAATTGGGTTACCTAGGCCAGTCACACACTCTCTCAGGCTGACCTACTTCACAACTTCTTTGAGTGCATTGGAAGAAATATGTGATAGAAATGTAACTGGCAAATCAGAGTAAATAAATATATTGTAGACTAATAGGATCCATGCTACATCATCATATGGAACTAACCTTGGAGAACTGCTGAAGGGAAATATGGCTGCCCCCATTGGTCCTTGAAAACAAATCTTTCATCCCAATAGTGTCTCTGAGAACAAGCGTAATGTGTCAGTTGGACCATTACTGGTTCCTACAAGTTTACCAAGTAAATGCAATCTCTGATCACTCAGGATACTAGTAGCAGGAACTAGATAAACAAAGGAGGCTCAGAAGAAGTTGTAGGCAGCTAGCCCAAAAAGAAAACAAGATTTTGGCAGCAGAATATTTGAGGCAATTTCCAGTTATAATCATTAACCCACTTGAGAAACTGGAGGTAGAAAGCTGGTGGGGAGCATTGCTGTTCTTCATATGTGTGTGTGTTTGGCAAAGAAAGGAAGTAGTAATAATCCCTTCTAATTTAACACTTACAAATGAATCAACAGAAAAATGATGGCAAATTGCTATCCTATTTCCTTTATACTCTGATTACTGATATTGTAATTGCTGTTATTGTTATTAATGCTGCATGTGCTAGCATTCAGTTCTTTCCCTCAACTTACATTATAAAATGGTTTAATTAGGCCTTGTAACCTTCATCCGTCCAGAAAATAATCAAAGACCCAGTAATTATCTTGCTGTTCAGAGAGCAAGCTATTTACCTTGATCCACAGTCTGAGTCCGTTTATTAAGGATTTCAGTATTCCTAGGATGAGCCATTTTCCAATATCAAAACAGAGAGGTCTCTTGGCAGACCTAGAGATGAATGTGCCTGGACTGAACTACAGATTCCAGCTGTGTTTACTCATTAATATTTTTATGACAAGTGCTCCAGCTGATTTCAGCAAAGTGCTGTTATTAATGGGCATAATAAAAGCACGAAAGAGCAAAATAATTAGAGAATGTATGAATAAAAATAGCTGCAATATAATGTTATTGAAATGTTGCAGAATGATTTTTCTTTGAACTCCTGGTTAGCTTGTTCCGTCTTCTCTCTACCAGCTCAGACCTGTGTGATTTCTAATCCCTTTTCATTGTCTTCTTTTCTTGCAAGTGCTAATAGTTGGCAAATTATTCATTACAAAAAGTATTATAACATTTCATACATTAAGTATATATATGTGTGTACTACCTGAAAATGTGAAGTGATGTTAATTGTGTTGTTATCTAAAAATAAGCATTAGTCATAGTTCTGTGGTCAATATATCTTTGCTGGTAAATCTGGGTTTGTGTACACATTGGTTTGCATTCTAAGGGTATATTCCTTTAACCATTTACCTGAAAACAAACCTTATTAAATTCCATAGGGCTTGCTCCTGAGTAGTGTGTATGTGTCTTCAAGTTTCCTGTCAGCTTATGGAAACCCTGTAAATTTCATTTTTGTAGGCAAGGTATATTCAGAGTTGGTTTTTTCCATTCCTTCCTCTGCATGTGTATAAACGTTAATGCAAAAAAGGAGACTAGGCAGCCATGAAAGAGTTAGAAAGAGTAAAGATATACAACTGAGCACTAAAGTTGGAATTGTTTAAGCCATAGTATTTCCCATCTATGGATGTGAGAGCTGTTCTGTGAGAACAGCAGATTAAAAGGAAAATCAACTCATTTGAGATATGGTGCTGAAGAAGAGTGCTGAGGATACCATGGACGGCCAAAAAAACAAACAAATGGTGGGTCCTTCAACAGATCAAGCCTGAAATACCTCTAGAACCCAAATTGTTCAAACTGAGGCTGTTATATTTTGGCCACATCATGAAAAGGCATGACACATTAAAAAAGACAATAATGCTGGGAAAGGTTGAGGGTAGAAGAAAGAGAGAAGGACCCCATGTCAGATGGCTAGATTCGGTTAGGAAGGTCATTGGCATGAGTATGCAAAACATAAGCAAAGCAGTAGATGACAGGGAGTCTTGGAGATGTCTCATCCAGAGCATTGCCATGGGTCGAGGTCGATTTAAGGGCAATTAACAACAACAACAACAAGGCTGCAATCTCATACATACTTATCTGGGAGTAAGTTGCATTGAATACAGTGATATCAATGGGACCGAAGTCCAATTAACATTGGTTGGACTCTTGTTAGTGCATTACATTATATTGTCACAAACAATGGCAGGATAAAGAAAAAAGCTAATGGGACAATAACTATGGAGAAAGTAAGGCACTGGAGAAATAGCTGCTTGAAGCTCACAAATCTTATTCCCCTTCCCTCATCATTGCTAGAAAAGGTGCAGCTGCTAGAAGTGTGCACTAATGAGATTTCAGTTTTATACAGCAATTCTATATTATTATTATTATTATTATTATTATTTGTATTCCGCTTTTTCACATGGAATCAAAGCAGATTCCAACAGTATGAATAAAACATCAAACAATTAAAAATAGACTTCTTTGGGAGTAAGTCTCATTGAATTCAATGGGATTTACCTCAGATTAAATATGTATAGGATGTATATTATATTGGCTCTGAGCTTTTATATTTACTGACACAAAACCTTCATTTTATAAACATGTCCCTGGGATTATGCTGCATCTAAATCAACCGGCCTGGTTTATCAGTCAACCTAGATTTTGCTGTGCAGTTACTGGCACATGTCTCAGTCCCAGACATTCCAGAATGATGCTCTTCTGCATTCCAGAGGGCATCAGATGATAATTGGCCCCTAATGAAGATGCTCTATCTTTGGCAGATCTATTTCTGAAAACCATTAAGGCCTATCTTACAAGTCACTACTAATCACCTTCAGGTTTACCTATAATATATTTTAAGTAAATAAAAGGTGAACAGTAATCACATATTTCACGGATGCTAGATGAGGCAGTCTGAAAACAACTTGCATCGCTGGCTGAAATTTTCAATGAAAATAATTTGCAAAGACAGGCATGTATGTACTATAAAATATTCTATATTAATAGGCATAATATTAAATCAGAAAATGTTTCTATTATTAGTATTAGAATAATGCAAAGTTTTTTTATTGCATTAGACATTGCAACTAGCTGTGTTTTTTTAGAATGGATAAGCATTTATGAATTGGGGTACTTCTGTATTAACTCAGATTTAGGAAAATGAATATATTGAAGAATATTTCTGTCTCATAGTTTGAACTAATTAATTAGCATGTGAAAAGGAAGTCCTTTTTTTTGTACTAACTTCTATAACAGCAACATGTATAAGCTGTGATTGCAAAGTTTCTTACTCTAGAGTACTTCCACTGACTTAAATGAAGCTATTTTGGACTCAGGGGTTTAAGGGTCACTGCCAAAAGTGAGTAGAGCATGAAATTAATTTGGGATGTTACATTCTGGCTGTTAATGTTTTTATTCTTAATTCATTGAGGCAGGCTGAAATGGTGAATAAATATCCAGGATTTCTTACTCTACCTTGAGCAGAAACAAGCTAAACTGATCTCTGTGTATGAGCCATTAATTATGTCCTCCAAAACAAAACACACTTGCCTTCAGGTGCATGCATATGTTAACATGCTGGAACAAAATCATTTCATTTTCATCCAAATAGACAGAGCAAGTAGAGCAGCTGTTGATGGTGAGCTAGGAGCTGAATCTTGATAGTCCAAACCACAGAGATCACACTGAATCAATGTGATTATTCATGTGTTGACTTCCAATCAACTACTGATTCAATCTGGTTGGAACAAAACAATAGGATCAAGTCTATGAGCTTCACATAAGTAATACCCAGCATGCTATAGTGATTTGAGTCTTGGACTATAACTCTGGAGACCAGGTTCAAATCTCTGCTTGGCCATGAAAACGCACTGGGTGACCCTTGGCAAGTCACACTCTCTCAAGACAAGGACAAGGCAAACCCACTCTGGACAAACCTTGCCAAGAAAAACCCCATGATAGGGTCACCATAAATTGGAAATGACTTGAAAGCCACAACAACAACAACAACAACATGCCAAGATATGCATGAAATTGTATGGGGTATGGCAAAGCTTTTGTGGGGTTAATTTTGGGAATAATTTCCACATCTGGTTCATTTATATCTAGTATCTGTCAATTTAGATTAAGATCATGTTTTCAATGGGATATACTGACATAGAATGCATATAGGAGTGCAACTTAATAATTACATCTTTATTTATTTTCTACATTTTTACAGAAAAAATTATACTACCTGACCTTATATGAGGAAAAGTTTTATAAAGATCCTTGAACACACTCCATTTTAAAGCTATCATGTTCTATCTGGAGGAGGCCTCCACAGATAAGAAAGAGGAAGATGTGAGCCCACATAACAGGCTTGGGTCTGGCAACCTACCCTGAAAGCAGAGTCCAGGTTATCACATGTAAACCTTGAAGAAGAAAGTTGAAGCTTGAGCTACTAAACTTTCAGGAGCATTACAGCAACAGCAAAAAGAGCACAGGCCAAAGCATGATCTGCCTTAAAAGGGAAACACTGGAATAATTAGAACAGCTGTGTTAGATCTAGAGTTGGAAGAGACCACAAGGGCCATCCAGTCCAACCCCCTGCCATGCAGAATCACAATCAAAGCATCCCCGACAGATGGCCATCTAGCCTCTGTTTGAAGACCTCTAAGGAAGGAGACTCCACTACACTCCGAGGGAGTTTGTTCCACTGTCAAACAGCCCTTTACTGTCAGGAAGTTCCTCCTAATTTGAGGTGGAACCTCTTTTCCTAACTTGCATCCATTGTTCGCGTCCTGTTCTCTGAGCAGCAGAAAACAAGCTTGCTCCCTCCTCAATATGACATCCTTCAAATATTCAACAGGGCATTATATCACCTCTTAACCTTCTTTTCTCAGGCAAACATCCCCAGCTCTCAGTCATTCCTTATAGGGCATGGTTTCCAGACCCTTCAACATTTCAGTCACCCCCTTTGGACATGCTCCAGTTTCTCAATGTCCTTTTTAATTGTGGTGCCCAGAACTGGGGCCTGACCAGAGCAGAAAATAATAATAATAATATAAAATAATAAAATTTTATTTATACCCCGCCCTTCCAAATAGATCAGGGCGGCTTACAAAATGCACTTATGTGCAGCAGTATACAATTTAAAAACAGATTAAAACAACAACATTCATAAAAACAATAAAAGCCCCTTAGGCCAACCTCACGCCACGAGAGAGGAGAGCCCACAGGATGTTTAGTCGGGGAATGCCTGATAAATAGAAGGTTTTAAGTCCCTTCCTAAATTGGGCCAGGGTGGTAGATGAGGCGGAGCTCTATGGGCAGCGTGTTTCCAAAGGGCTGGGGCAGCTGTGAGAATGATCTTCTGGCCGTAGGCGGCCAACCTTGCCCCAGGCAACCTTCAGAGTTGCTGCCCATAGATGTCTGAGGGTGCGAGCTGGAATGTACGGGGGAGACGGTCCTCAGGAATCTGGGCCCAAGCCTTTAGGGCTTTATAGGTGATAACCACAACCTATATGTGAGCCTCTGAAGCGAATAGGCAGCCAATGGAGATCTTAAGCACCTGGGTAATATGGCTGGTCTGGGAGACAAGTGACCAGCCGTGCTGCCATGTTCTGCACTACTTGCAGCTTCCGAGTTTGGTATAAGGGTTCCCCATGTGAGTGGCGTTGCAGAAATCCAATCTCGAAGTTACCAGAGCATGTAAAACAGTTTCAAGGTCTCAGGGCCAGGTATGGGCGCAGCTGGCGAATCAGCACGAAGCTGATAACAGGTACTCTTGACCGTCGCGATCACCTGATCAGTCCAGGCGAAGGACGAGTCAAGAAGCACCCCCAGACTGCGCACCGGAGTCCTTCACGAGCGTGACCCCATTCAGGACAGGTGGAACCACCGCCATTCCTGGACCAGGGGGACTATCACTAGTACCATTCCGTTTTCTCCTGTGATTAAGTTTGAGTCGGTTTTCCCTTCATCCAGCCCATTACTGACTCCAGACAGGCCACGAGAGGAAGACGCCATCCCCAGTCACTGCCAATCAGTCGGAGACATAGAGAAATGATTTGGGTGTCATCACGTACTGATAACCCGCGCCCCATGTCTCCGGATGATCTCTCCCAGCGTTTTCATGTAAATGTTAAATAGCATGGGGACAGAATGGCTCCTTGAGTGGTACATTCCTTCTCTGATCTAGACACTATACTTTTATTGATGCAGCCTAATTGGCTTTTTTAGCTGCCACATCGCACTGTTGATTCATGTTCAACTTGTGGTCTACTTGGACTCCTAGATCCCTTTCACATGTAGTTTCATTCAGCCAGGTGTTGGCCATCCTATTTCTGTGCATTTCATTTCTCTGCCCTAAGTGCAATACCTTACATTTCTCTCTGTTGAAGTTCATTTTATTAGCTTTGGCCCAGCTTTCTAGTCTATTCAGGTCATTTTGAATTTTGATCCTGTCCTCTGGGTTGTTAGCTATTCCTCCTAATTTAGTGTCATCTGCAAATTTGATAAATATGCCCCCAATTCTGTCATCCAAGTAATTGATAAAGATGCTGAATAGCACTGGGCACAGGACAAATCCCTGTGGATCCCCACTGGTCACTTCTCTCCACGATGTAAAAGGAGCCATAGTTGAGCACCCTTTGGATTCGACCAGTTAACCAGTTACAAGTCCATGTAACAGTTAACTTGTCTAGCCCACATTTTACTAGCTTGTTTGCAAGACCGTCATGGGAAACCTTGTCAAAGGCCTTACTGGAATCAAGATATACTATATCCACTGCGGGCTATAAATGATCACAAGGCTGTTTTTCTTATGCAAATCAACAGCCCCACTATCTCTGGTACTGTGATATTCCCTGTACTCTAGTTTCCTGAACTTTGGCTTGCTCTTTGGACTCTTCTTCTTGGTAACTTGCTGACTGGCATTTGGCCCTGCCTGGAGTGATGTTCATTGATAGACTGTAACTATTTGACCACTCTTCTGCTCTTATGGACCCCTGGGCTGGCTTGAATTCTCCATTACACACACACACACACTTTGAAGTAGAAGTACACATACCATAGCACTCACAACTTTGAAAAAGAACGTGTGCCACCTTTTTGTCCATGTTCTTTCCCCAAAGGTTTTCTCAATTATTCTTTTCCCAGTTATTCCTTTACTTCAACAAATGCCTTTCTTCTTCTGCACCTTCCAGTAAAATTCTGACTTTCATATCCAGGCAGGACTAAATCCCTATCTATTCTAGATTAGTTAAGTGACTTTTTACATTTCCAAGGTCATCATCAAATACAATCCATTTATTCAGTTGATTCAGTCACAATATAACTATGACCCATGTAGCTGGGCAAGATACTCTGCATTTTATGCAAATTAGCCCTACAGTATTAGCATACTTAATTTGTATAATTGCCAGTAAGAGTGTCAGTTTTGCTTCTCCCACATACAAGAGTCAACAAGAGAAAGGGCAACTGAAGGGCATCTTAGCCAACCTGTTTTTTAATGTCAAAGGAGAAAGAAATGGCCCATTGGCAGTTTTACCTCTCTTACATGATGTAGAGTCTAGGGATACAGATTTTCATCCATTTATGCTTGCAGCGAAGAACAAATAATTTTACTATTTTTCTTCACACTGCAAGAAAATCAGTGAAAACTGCACAATTTTGGAGGCTGTTGTCAGTTTGAGAGTTATTCTGTGCACAAAAAAGTGCAGATAACAATTCCCTTTGCAGAAGACAGCAAGAATATTTATTTCATACTAAAAAAAGAAAGAAAATGAGAAAGGGTGCTCAAAGCATCAAGCTTTTCTTGCGTTTCCCCAGTATGTGTATAGTTTCCCTTCACATATAGCTGGCAGGGGCATCAAACAAGAATTGGGCTGTGTTCCAGTACCCAATGTGAAAAAATGTATGCATTGTTGTGAACCATTTGTGAGAACACAAGCAGTGGGGACAATCCTGCTCACATCCTTTCTGAAATATCAAACGGGGGGCAGGCAGGCAGGCAGGCAGGCACACACACAAAGGTGGGGAGCCAAGTGAGGAGCATCAAAGGCTACAGTCTCAATGATCTTCCATCAGCTCCCCCCCCCCCCGCATCTATTCTTCTGTTGCCATAGGGGGGCAGCCTGGAGAAGCTGGACAAGGATCATTGAAGGCTATAGTTTTCACAGTCTTTTCTCAGTTTTCCCCCCAATGTTGCATGGGGAGATAAGAAACCAAGCCAGGATATTCAAAGGCCACAGCCTCCTTGGCTTATCCCCACCCCACCCCCAAAGTCCCAAAGGATGATGACAAGGGTCCAAGCCAGGACTATGGCAGACTATAACCTTCATGATCCTCACTTGGCTTCTCACCACCAACCTGCCACCAGGACTCTGTCCTCCCTGTCCTTCAAAAACTGCACTAAGAGGGTCCTGCAATATGGAAAGAAATATTTATTCTCACTTTCAGCAATAAATAATCTAAAACAGCAAATACCTACCATACACCTACACACCGCCTTCCTAAAAAATAAAACTGGTCTTTCTCCTTCATGTGGGAAAAATACTACAACTTACATTTTATGTTGGCTTTTTAGACACAGGGTACAGTACTAATCATTCATCAGTGACTACATCAGGCTACATGAAAATTTCCATAACAGAATTAACTTTATATTATATGAACTTGCATTCATGCAGACTGTCAACTTCTATAAATTTGTCCTACACTAATTCACATCCTTCTTGCTGCTTTTTTGGTATTCCTCTATCCAAACATGCTTTAAAGGAGCTATGGTGTGGCTTTGTGATGGAATGAAGAATTTGATGGAGCAGAAATAAACAGTTAGCAGCAACAGGTTCCTTCTTTGCTACGATAAATTAAAATATTTTTTAAAAAAAATATGCCTAGAACCTTAAAGCTAAAACATTAGGCTCCAATAATGTTATTGCATGGCTTGGAGAGATCAAAGCCCACATATACACACCAGTTTCAACTGGAGACAATGGTGTCTCTTTCCCACCTATCCATGTAACTGAGTCTTCCAAGCCTATATCTGTGTGTAAAGAGATCAAAAACATTTAGAGGCTATATTTCCTTCCTTCTGAACTCAAGTGGAGGAGAGCTTGCTGTGATGGCACCATTCACCAGTTTAGCATTCTTTTGAAATTGAGTGGGGAGGCTGAAAGCACAGCAACTGGAGCCTATAACATTAGCACAAAGGCTTTAAAGAGACATGCTTTTTAATGTAAAAAATCAAAAGGGGTCATGAGAGGAGATGAAATAGGTTAGAGCAGCAGTTCCCAAACTTCGGTCCTCAGGTGATTTAGAATTCATTTCCCAGCAGTTCCAGTCAGTTTGGCCAACAGTCAGGAATTCTAGGAGCAGTAGTCCCAAACATCCAGAAGACCAAAGTTTGGGAATCACTGGGTTAGAGGAAAGAAAATATGGAGAGGGTTGACACCCCCACGTTGATTGATTGTCACAACCTACAATTCACCTTTTAGGGAGGAAAAATATTTCATAATACAGTGGCAAGGAGGGAGAGAATAGCCCCAAATATTGTGAAATTGGCAAAATGTCCTTTGGATCTTTTAAAAGCAAGTGGGAAGTACAGTAGCAAATATTGCCACCTTCCTACACATTTGACCCATCAGGAAAAATCCTTTATTTTTCATAACTCCCTGGAAATGTCATAGTTTGTATGATGGGCAAAATCTACGAGTTTGCGAAGAACACCTTTTTAAAGATACCTGACCTATTTCCTAAATCGGTTGCAATGAAAAGAAATTTGCAGGGTGGTGAAAAGTGCACTATAATTTAAACATGTACCCATACTTTAAAGATAACAACTATATTCTTCTTGGTTATAAAAATTTGCTGTACCAGTAGATTTCATAAAATTTAACATTGTACAATTTACCATCTTTTTTCCTAAAATGAACAAGAACATACTGTACAATTCTATTTATTACACACTTATGTTTTACAGAAGGCAGAGATAACAAAGAGAAGCTGGACAACTCTGTTTCAGATACTTGCTTGTATTAATGGAAAAAACAGAGGCTTGTTTCTTTGTTTTTGACAGTACATGGGAATGTTTCTTTATTGTGGTTGTTGTCCAAAAGGGATTCACAGTCCAGCAACCCCACAAAGGTCATATTCTGAAAAGATACTGTCAATATTACACAGCCACAAGAACTGCTGTTTACTTAAGCCAATTTGTTAATGTGTGTGTGTATTGCTATTATTACATCTGAAAACTCTACTAAACCTGACAGAATGTGATAAATAATTCCACTGAATAATCTGTTAACATTTTCCCCCAAATAAATAATATGAAAAATGGCTAAGTTTTTTCAGCTTCAGTGTTTTCTTCATTCACCAGGGGAAGAGGATTGGGACTGAAAGACCAAGGGAAAGAATGTTTCCAAGGCAACTACCTCACTCTGTCTAATGACTGGGCTGGCCATGCATGCTCTCAACCATTTCATATTTATGTACTTTTAGAAACCTACACTCAACATTCTCTTCATGGCTGCTAGGCTATGAAGAGTTGATACTCTAAGAGTAAATCTGGCATACAGAACTAGCACTGCCTGTTGACTCTTCTTGCTATACTCTGGTAGTTCATTCTCAACAGAGGATTGATCTCCACAGCTGAGGAAATTAAAGTAGTCAGGCTGAGATTGCAATTCATGGGATTGGAAATGCATGTCCACCAGGTTATTTAAATTTAGTGATCATTTCTTTTGAGTAGAAAGGATCATCACAGTTACAGAGCAATTCCTTCATCATCACCACCCCAGTTGCCTAATAATCCAATGTATTCTTTTGCTTAGTAAATTAATTTCATTATGATTCCTAATCTAAGCAAAACTGGAAAACATAATCTTAGCAATTTATGTAATTGCAAGGTATAATATACAAGGTAATCCCAATGCATATACAACAATCAATCTGTACTTTTGTAAAGAAGCAAAAAGGAAGATAAAGGAGAAAGCTGAAGTTTCATGCCTTTGCACTAAAGACAGATGTTGGTGCTTCTATAAGAGGAGACAAGTATTCTTTATTTCTTGAGGTCACCAGCATGCAAGTTCTGTCGTAACCCTGCTCTCTATGCAAGGATATCCTGGGTGAATGCATGCTATCTAACACTTCTTAAACTAATATTGAAAATGTGCACCACATTACACTTCTGATTTAAAGCTAACTGCGTTCCTTATCAACATGAGAAGCATTTCTCAGATTCATTCTGAACAGAATACAAATAGAGCATTCCTGGGGATACACATTTATTCAGTATTCTCCAGATAAACTGCATTACAATTGAACAAATAAATGTATCTTTACCAAAAATAAAAAACCCTGATATCAGATACAGCCAAATAATGTTTGTAGTCTTTCGTGCCATTCTCAATCTTTTTTTCCTAGTCCAGCCACTAATTATGACTATGTAAAATAAGTATCAAATTGGGACCAGATTCCAAAGAAAATGTTTATCTCTTATCCATTTTTGTATATCAACAAGTGATTAATCTAGAAATCAAAATATAATTGGTTTATCACTGTAAAATAGCAACATGTTTTTTGATATTGTTCACTGAAAAACTCCGTATCCACAGCCTTTTTATCCACAGATTCAACCATCCATGGCTTGAAAATACACAAAAATATATAAATTCCAAAAAGCAAACATGAGGGGTCTTCAAACCAAACCCCAGCAGTTAACAAGGGCCCACTGTACTGAACAAAAATATTGTTCTGAGATGTATGGATATGGGTACCTTATTACTGTTCTTTAGTAACCTGGTGATTCCTAAACATATGGCACTCTCTGGACCATTAGCACTTGACCGGGGAGGGGGGGGACACCATGGGTTTTCCAACACGCAATGACGAAGAATAACATAAAATTCAGTTTCGCCTATAATCCAGCACAACTGTGCTGCGTTGGATTGTTTTGTTGCAGTGGCAAAACAGCATCAGTGAAATTCTAGGCTGCATCAACAGAATTAGTGTTCATATCAAAGGGTTTAGCAGTACCATTTTATTCTTTTTTTGTTCAGACTTCACCTGGAGTACTTTAGTTCTGAGCACAAGAGCTTAAGAAACATATCAACAAGTGAGAAGTTTAGCCAGAAGAAATGAAGATTGTGAGGTATAATAGCTACCTTTAAATATCTGAAGGGCTTGTCATGTGGCAGATTAAATTATTTTCTGCTGTTCCAAACTGTAGAATCCAAGTCAATGGATTCACATGACAAGAAAGGAGACTTCTACTAAATAGTAGGAAGTCCTTCCTGATGTTAAGAGCTGTTCAGTAGTGAAAAATGGTGGATCCTTTTTCATGGGAGGTGTTTAAACAGGATAAATGGTCACCTGTTACATTAGCTGTGGATTCCTGCAAAAGAGAGAGCTGAACTTGATGATGCTAAGAGACCAAAACAAGCCAATATTTCTATGTACTAACCAGAAATGAGTACACAAGGTTGCCAATTTGTGTCATCATAATCATTAAGAAAGTGTTTATGGAAGCTTTAAGAGCTGTTAATGCAATATAGAAACCAGAACCTAGCCATTTTAAAAATCTGTGCTGTGCTGTTTTATTGTCTACATTCATTGTCTTTAATGAATTGTAATGTTTTAACTTCATAAATTGTTTGCCGTTTAATCAACTTTTACTGAAGTTTTGATATAAATTTTTAATATTCATTGTTTTTCAGTATGTTGTAATCTGCCTTGAGTCCCATTATTGGGAGAAAGGTGGGATATAAGTGAATAATAGTGGTAGTAATAGTAGTAGTAATCATGATAATTTATAATCAATTTGGCTTTTTCATTCATTTATTTTATAGGTGAGGGTGAATTCAAATGCTGACTTTAAGGTTCTTTGTGAAAATGCCATAGAAATAGCCTAAGAGAAAGGAAGCAACTTTTCTATTCTGATTATTCTAAGTGGCTCCAAAAGTTATACAGATAACAATTTTAAGATCTAAGACTACCAAGATACACTAAAGCTACAGTCCTATACCCACACACCTAGGGGTAAACTCTCCTTAGCTCAGTGGAATTCCTTTCACGCTTAACATTATAGTGTTAAGCTATAATTCTGTTACACTTGCTTAGGAGTAGATCCCTTTAAACAAAATAGTGCTTAACTCTATGTAGTCTTGCATTGAACTTGGAGTATGAGATAACAACAATGCTTAATGCTTAAAATACACTTAAGTATTTTCTAGCTGCTTCATTAGATGTAAGAACAACGATTCCAGTTGGAAGATAACAAGATAGTTCAGAACCACTACTGTTATGTACCAAAGCCAGACACTATTTGAGTATGGGACACTGGATGAACAAACTCAAACAATGCTAAAACCTTACCATATTCAGAAACCATATGAGTAAAGGGCATCATATGAAAAAGTGCAAAGAATGCTGTACCTTTAACACATACTATCAGAGATAGATTGAGGCTTTGCCTATCAACTTCACCATAGTCAGTGAGAAACCATTCATGATAAATTTTGCAGTCCTGTGCCCAGTGGCTTAAAATGTTCTACAGAGCAGAATGCAAGCATACGGGCTTTTGGACAACTTAAATTTTAATAGTATTTGCTATCCTTAGGACAGATATTTTGATTAGTCCTGTAGACATTATTTTACATTCTGGGTAATGGATGAATAGGAGCCACCAGGTGCAGTAGTTTGAGAGCTGGACTAGGACACTGATGACCAGGGTTCAAATCTTCACCTGGCCGTGGAAACCCATTAGGTGACCTTGGGGAAGTCGTATTCTCCCAGAAGGCAATGGAAAACCACCTCTGAACAAATCGTGCCAAGAAAACCCTGTGATAGTTTCACCTCTGGGTTACCATAAGTCAGAAATGACTTGAAGGCAGACAACAACAAAATGGAAGAATAAGAATGCTTAGTTCTTAAAACAATGAGAATGAAGGCTCAAAAAGATACCTTAATTGAAAACAAAATGCAACAGAATGAATTCTTATTTTATAAATATAAATAGTCTACATTTTCAAAGATCAGTTTGTAAAAGAACACTTAGAACATGTGGAACATTCAGAGCAGTATTTTCATGCAGATGTAATACAACTGTGGCGAGAAAAGCTGATTTTCTTATGCCAGGGACAATGGTGATGCTTTATGACATGTTCTCCATAGGACCCAGAAGAGATGGAAAATCTGGGCTTAACAAACATCCTTAAAAACATTAGTAATAAAAAAAACAACCCATTGAATAAAGGTTGTTGTTCATTCAAAAAAGCAAAACAAATGCCAAAAAAAAAACCTTTACACCTTAAAAAGCTTTCACATATTTGTCATTTCTTCAAGAAGCCTTTATAGGCCATTTATCTCAGGGATAAAACAATCCTAATTAGAAGAAATGAAACTGAACAATGGTCATAGTAGTAGGGTTATTTCAAAATGGAACTATTAATTTTTATAATGTTACCTATTGCTTTGATGTCCATGAATAATGTTTGAAGTTATTTATTTATTTATTTATTTATTTATCTACTACATTCTGAAAGTCACTATTGCTTCTCTCTTTCCTCCCCTTTTGTAATGGCACAAAAATATGGTGGGGGGTTTTCACCAATTAAATTGAAAATATTAAAGTGGAACCACTAGCTAACTTACTTTTAATACAGTCAGCCCTCCTTATACATGGATTTTTTATCCATGGATTCAAGCATCCACGGCTTTAAAATATTCAAAAAAAGGATGTATTCCTGATAGCAAACCTTGATTTTCCATTTTATATAAGGGACACCATTTTGCTCTGCCATTATATTTAATGGGTCTCGAGCATCCATGGATTTTGGAACCAAACCCCAGCGGATAACAAGGTCCCACTGTATATGCCTGAAGGGTTTATATATCATTGTAAGCATGGAGAGAGAGAGCCCTACCCAACAAACAAATCCAGTGTTCCTACAAAATCTGTTCACACCTCATATAGAATATATTGAAACCTAAATAGTAATGGCAGCTGTGCTGGCCAAGAAACAAAATCCAAAATCTTTACAAGATTGGGGTAATGCCTTCATTAGATCAATCAAAAAGAACACAAAATGATGTGTAATTTTTCAATCTCCCTAGATATCTTCATCAGGCAAGATGTTGCAAAGGGAGGAGGGAGGGGGAAGAGGAAAAAAAACAGAAACAGATTTGACACTGACATTACTTTATTTTATCACCCTGTCTAAAACTGTGATGTAGGAGGCATACTTAACAGATAGTCAAATGCAGATGTATTAAGTGGTATAATACTACTGTTCTTGCTAATAACAAAAAAGCAGGAGAAGTTTGGTCCTGCATTATTGTCAATATAAACTCTCCTGAAAAAGACATCCACAGAGGAGGAGTACTAACCAGTGAGTCTGATACCACTGTTTGCTTGACACACACATTGTTGCAAGAAAGCGGGTGCAGTAGTGGCTACTGGTTCCAGAATCACTGGAACAGTGACATTGGTCCAAAATACACTGCAGAAATAATCCAGTTTGAGACAGTTTTAACTGTCCTGGCTCAGTGCTATGAAATACTGGGAACTATAGTATATTTTGGCACCAGAGCGCTCTCACAGAAAAGGCTAAATGTCTCACAAAACTATATTCCCAGATTTCCCTAGCACTGAACCAGGGCAGTTAAAGTGATCTCAAACTGGATTATTTCTGAAGTGTGTTTTGAACCTTTGTTCCAGGCTTTAAATGAGCTATCCAAGGGAGTAAACCTACTTTGGGGCTAAAGTTCAGCACCTTGGATACATCCCTTAATATATGAGCCTGGAGCAAATTCACTGCCCCACTGACATAGAGGTCATTAGCCATCAATACTCTTGGTATCCATAATTCCTTGCTCCTTGATTTTCTGCATACATCATAGTTCCATTAATTGTTACTCCATTCTCTAAAGTTTTCACTACCGCTACTGAGAGTTTTTTCACTGTAAGTTATAGAGTTAATCCAAAAGGAATAAGATTTATCTAGCCATGTAGTTCTTAAATTTTGTTGTGTTATAGAACAGCACAATTTCTTACCTTATAACTGGCACTCAGAAGATGCTAATTACAGTCACAGGAGTAGGATGTTTTAGCATTTATATGTATATAAAAAGGCTTGCCTTTTCAGCATTTGGTAGAAACCTCTAAGAACCTTCTGGGTTTTCAATTTTTTATTCCATTATTTTAAATTATCAGATCACTGATCTCTCTCAATAAATTCATGAGTCCTTGAACTTTCAGTATAATAAACATAGTAGAACCAGGTATACACATTTCAAACAGAAAGGTATCTTTCTCCATGGCATAAGCTATTCTTAAAGTCATTGAAGCACATTAAAACTTTGTGTAGCCAATACAAAATCCTAGCACAGGCTATCATTTAATGCCATGGATCGATCCTTCATCTGATGCTTTAGAAAGGAAATCATCTAGTGGTCAGTGAAGCAAATGGAATACAGTCAATAATTAACACATTAACTAAATAAGCACCTGGGGGAAAGACTGGTTTTATATTTTACTGTAATTTTGAGGGAATCCTTTTGAAAGAACAATGTACATTCCAGCTTGTGTATGATTTACCAGCTTTAGCTCTCCTATACCTGGAGAAATAGAAAGTAATTTTAGCTACTGTAACTAAAATTGACTTTGTTTTAAGTCTCAACTGAAAAGCCTCAAGCAACCCAGCAGCACTGGATCAAAACAGATGAGAAGAAAGAGAGCCATCTGCTGAGTCATCAGCACCATTGCAGGACCCAAATCAAGTCCAAATTTGCTTCTGTAAAGATAACAGGTAAAGGCTGGATTGAAGTATTTTGGAGCATTCCGGTATTCAATGTATCTGTCACAGATAAAAGGGAAAAAAGATTCTGGCAGCTCCAGGCAGTTCAGTGATCAATATGATCTATTCATGGTTATAAGTATTCCTCACGGAGCATTACAAATTCCTGGTAAATGCTAGATTTTTGCATGTGGGCCATATTTCATTTATCAAGGTGATATTTTGGATCGTCAAACAGCATTTGTTATTCCGTGAAAAATTGGAAGGACAAAGTTGAAACATCTGAAATTTACTACTTGGACAAAATATTTCTCTCTCAGGATCCCACAGCTTTTGGCTCCATTCAGAATTTCTCATCATTTCCTTCAATCATCCGTTTAAGAGCCTTCTGATTTATACCAGCCTTGACATTAGCTACTCAAATCTCATGGTGAGTAACAGTTTTGTCAAGCATGCAGTGTACCCGACCCCTCATCTCAGCCAGCAATTCCCAAACAGAGTGCCAACAGGGGGCATAGCTCAATTTTTAGGAACCAGACTTCATTTTAAATTATTGACCAGATTCTCTGTCAATGAATTCCTAAAAGTAGTGTTCATCATGGATTCAGTGACAAGCAAGTCAGTATGCCAGAAAGACCATATATTTGCATGCTGAAGGCCTTAGCCTCATTCCCTGGCACATTCAGTTTAAATGATCAGATAGCAACTAATGAGAGATACCACTCTATGAGATACTGAACAGCCACTGAGATTCAGAGCACGAAATTCTGAACTATAAAGTAGAAATGCCAGATTGTTTAACAGCATCTTGTCTATGCTAGTGTCCATATTCCAAGAAGAAGAAATTATGCAACCTATTTTGGTCAGACTGCAAGTGAACTAGCATAACCATGGCCCGGAACAGACGGGCCTTTTGTGACGCCCTCATCACGTGCTAGGGTTGCCTTGGGGCGGCCTGCCCACACGCCCCTCAACCCTAGCACGCGACGAGGGCGTAACAATGGCGGCTCCCTGTATACATGGGTGCCACCATTGATACGTAAGCGCAGTGCTGTGTCCACATGGCGCCACACAGCACTTATGTAACAATGTGCCAGTGGCGCACTTGTTACGCCACCGCTGTGGCATAAAAAGAACCTGCTTTTCGGGGGTTCTTTTTCCACCAGCGGGAAGCTGCGTGACTTGGCAGCTGCAGCTTTCCCCCAGTGGAAAAACAAGCTCTCTTCTGTGATTCTGAGGGTGATAATATAAATCCAAAGTACTCACCCATCATGAGAGAGATGCCTGCTGAATCTCTGCATACTCACATGCTTCTTTTCAGTCATACATAGTAACACATTGTAACAGGTGTAGTTGGATCTCATGAGCTAGCTGCAGAACAACCAGTTCTCAGAAGAGGTGGCTTCTTAAATATCTGCTCTAATTTTGCCATCTTCCATCTGGCACAAGGTATTTTATATATTTTATGTCACTCTCTAGTTGCCACCAAAAGATTCATTATCACTTCAGATCATAAAAGTATATGTATGTATGTGTGTTTCAAATGCACATAACATTATACATAAGCTTACATATCTACAGCAGGATCAACTAGATAACTCAAGGTTCTCCATTTTCATTACGTTAGTCTCAGTCAAGGCAATTTGAAGTACTCCCCTGGACTGCAAAAAGGCAAAAGGAGCGGGAATATCATTCTAAAGATAAACACAGGACATCCTTCCTTATTAGACACTGCAAATGGAATTTTATGGTTAACTCTGCTAATTGCGAGAAGAGTTAAGGAGGGAAAGACAACTGAGTGTTTTATAGCCTTCATTCTTTGGGAATATGTTAGGAATGGTTTGCCTTTTCTGTGAGAGGTGACCCAACAGAAATATTTCATTTGCCACATAAGAGCAAGAAGAGTAATAAAATTTCCTGCTCCTTTCAGAGACAGAAGGAATAAATTTATTTCACCACTAACTGACATAAAACCATGGAGATTAAGTTTGTTTTTCTAGCTCTTAAAAATATACATATTTCAAAACTATATTGTCAAAAACATACTTTACTTTTACTTTCTTTTTAACCTGACATGGAAGATGCTTGATGTAGACTTGTCAAAATCTTGTTTATAGAGACAAGGTGCAAGTTCTCATAGCAGGGCATTCTGGTGCCTAGTCATCTCCATCTATGCCCCTGTCAAGCATTCACTTGCATACAAGGAAAACCAAAATTCAGCAATGGCCAAAGTTTAGCAAAGCTCTAGGACATATGCAGAGCACTCCACATCCTTTATAATCAATAGACATAGACGGAGAGCAGAGTCTGCTGTCTTAACATCTTTGTTCTCCATACATACTCTTTCTGCACAAATGAATGCCTGAAATGTTGAACCATCTTTACTCATGCCAGTCCATCTGATAAGTGAACTCATCTTCTGAAAGACTGACTAGTCTCACTGTCTGCATTAAGGCAGGTATAGTAGTGATCAGAAAGAAACCTTTTTATTTGTTTTGTTTGACCTCCTCCCAGAAGGTCCACAAGCATGTATGTTAATGTCATTTTGGAAATCAAGGAATCATCTTTTTATAATTTTACCAGGCTTTGAGACACTGTGGTCACAGTATGAACTTCCCTTTTTCAAAATACTAGAGCATTTTGCTTGATCATTCAATAAACCTGAGTGGTGAGAGACTGAAGACAGATAAAAGGAAATACCTCTTTGTATAGTTAAACTATGGAGTCCACTACCACAACAGTGATGACTACCAACCTGAATGTCTTAAGGTTGAGATCAGTTGTGATGAGAGATTGAGGATAGGTTAAAAGAAATACCTTTTTGTATAGTTGAACTATGGAATTCACTGTCAAAACAGGTAGTGATAACCACCAATATGAATGTCTTACGAATGGAAGAAAGGCTACCTATGCCTCTATTTATGAAGACTGTGCACTGCCAGAAATACACCTTGCAATATAGCTTTCTGGGGAACATGAGTCAATAGATGCACTTGCGTTTTTGTTCTGTTTGTGCCTGGACTGTACTTCCCATAGGTTGGCCACTGTAGTAACAGAATGATGGATTACATAGATGTGTGATCTGATCAACCTCAGTTCTTCTTATGTCCTTGTTTCCTTTTGACAGATAGCTCTCCACTCTCTGCTTAAATAACATCAGAAATGGTGAATCCACCACTTCCTTATAAAGTTTCCCTAATATTTAGCTGATCTTCTTCCCTGCAATTTCAATCCATAGGTTATGTCAATGTCCAGACATTATGGTCTGAATTCTATTGTTAGTCCTGACTGGAACAGACCCATTGAAACAGTGGGATTTACCTATGTGGTAACTCACCATACAATGTTTGATCCAATAGGCTGAACCCATATAAATCAGATCATCATATTTTATCTTAACTAGTATTAGTTTAAACAAAGCAACTTCAGCCCTAGTTTATAAAGCCCACTTGCCTTAAACTAACCAGGGTTAGTTTAGAATTTGGATGTAGCAAAACTACCTACATCCTTGGGTAATTGAAATCAGTAGTGGAAGTGTCTGATCTCCTTTCTGTGGCCAAGTCCAAGGAGGAAAAGGGAGCTGGAGCATACAAGCCTGAGGCTTGCCTCGGTTTACTGTCATAACAGTAAATCATTCTTTATTATAATATGGTGGTGCAATGTTTGTATGTTTTTAATCTGCTGTGTGTTCTGTGCTATGATTTATTTGTGGGGCTTTTAACTTTCTTGTTTTACTGTTTTTATGTGGTTGATTGTAAGGTTTTATGCATCCATTTCCGCTTGCAATGGAAAAATATGTGCTGGTCCTAGGACATTATCTGAAGGCATGTGGTAAAGCCACCTGCTGAAGTTGTGTCTGGAAAGTCTGAGTCTTGGAAAGACCTCCACAACAGAATGAAGATGGGACATAAATATGTCAAACAAATACATGAAAGTGTTAGGTTCGAATTTAAATAACAAGTTAAACACAAATAAAATAAAGTCCTTCACATTATACATAGGCTTCACAGCTATGCTAACCTCTGCCTGGCATGCATTGCCACACTGTTTAAAGTTCAGCTGACAATAGCAATAGCATTTAAATTATATGTGTGTGTGTGTGTGTACACACCCAATGTAAACAAAAGCATGTATATGTGAATACCCTTCATTATTACAAAGTATTGCAAAATGCACACAACTCCATTTCTTTCCATTTCTTGGCAGGCAGGATGGCAAATCCATAACATAAGGATTTAGACCACTATATTATAGCAAAGGATACCAACACTGACATGGAAGGTTATCGCATCAGTGCCTGAAACGTTTCTATTCTGTTCCCAAAACGTTTCAAGATGTAACGTTATGGGAACGGATATTATCGCATTCGAAAATGTAAAGCGTTCCGAGAACGTAACGGGAACACAATTTACCGCATTTGTCCTTATAGGAAGCGTGATAAGAATGAGATCGTTTCAATATTTGCACATGTGTATTTGTAACAGTGTATTCTTGTTCATGAGTACCACATACACAGAACAAAAGGCTTTTACAAGGAGATATTTGTGCAAACACAACCTAATCTTTTTATATACAAGATACATATAGACACACACACACACACACACACACACACATGTATACACACATATAGTCCGCAATCTATATATACAAAAATTTATATATATATATATATATATATATATATATATTGTGTAATATATTTATATTATATATAATATATATTTTGTATATATTACATATTTAAAATATGTATATTGTATATATATTGTATGTATACTTTTAGACACACACACACACACATATATATAAATGTTATACATATACATAAACATAGGGTTGCCATCCCTGGGGACCTCAAAACTGGGAAAATGTAGGACAATGTTTTAAAATGTAGCACTTTTAAAAAAAATTTCCTGGCCAGGAAATTTTAAAAAGAAGGTCCTACATTTTTAAACCTTGTCCAGGGCCAGGCTAGAGCTGGGGAGACAGCCTCTCTCAAGCTCCAGCCAGGCTTTGGAGGACTCTGCAGTCGAGGAGCCCCAGCAGGGCCAGGCTAGAGCTGGGGAGACAGCCTCTCTCAAGCTCCAGCCAGGCTTTGGAGGACTCTGCAGTCGAGGAG
>NC_056527.1:28748039-28768466 GCF_019175285.1 Sceloporus undulatus | reverse complement strand
TCCCAGCCAGGGCCAGGCTAGAGCTTGGGAAACAGAATGCAGGGAGGGAAGTCCTTTCAGCCAATCACAACAAGGCAGAACATGGGAACAGAAGTAAGAATGGATTACATTACCGCTCTGACATTTCTTGGACCGTTTTAAAAACGTTTCCACAAGCTTGGATCACTTTCTTATCCGTTCCCTCCGAGGAACACATATGGAACACTTTGAGGGGTATGTAGAACCCGATGGGAACCCGATGGGGACAAAAACGTGCGGTAAAGTTGAAAGTGTTCCGTTCCAATCGGGTTCCAAAAATGTTCTCGGAACGCGATGCGATAAACTCCATGGAGACAAAGTGACAGACAAATATCCAGTTGAAGAAATCTTTGTTCACAGAGCCATGAAATTTCATAAAGGTATTTAAAATATTCACTACTGTCCTCATACCTGAAAGCATAGCTACAAGCCTGCTGACATTTCATGGTTTGTTAATAGAGAACACTTTAAATAGGAAATGTACACATTACACATTAAAAACTACACAGAACCATGCATGAGGTCCCTTGTATTATAAAAAATGTCCTAAAGGAGTCTCTAAGCTAAAATCTACACATATCTATGTAGTAGTAAACCCCACTAAAAACAATGGGTCTTACCATTTTCTATCTCTCTTTCACCCAGCTCCTTCTCTTTTTCTCTTCCTCTCCTCCCCCCCTCCAGATTGGCATATTAATGACCCAATTACTGAAATAAAATATGCATTATTATAGGACAAAATGTATCTTATCAACTGCCCCTTTCTCACCGAAATAAATCAAGATTTTTCCAAATACGTTTGAGATGGTATTAGAATAAAGTGCTTGAGAAAAGAACCCATAAATTTATAAAATATTGGTTGTTAATTAATTCAAAACTGTTGAGCATATTGTACATTGAGTTCATGGTGCACCTTCACATGAACAACAGTGTAGGAAACAGGATAGAGATCACACACACACACACACACACACACACACACACACACACACGAGAGAGAAACAACATGGTTGGAGGCACATTTCCAGATCACTCTGACATTTTAAATTTCTTGACTTTTGCATACAAGCCATCACCACAGGGATGTTTCTATTCTTCCAAAAGCCCAAATAACTTTCAAACATTTTTAGAATCAGCTTTCACTTCTTCAGAATGAGAAAGACAAATGTTTTGGGGTTGATATCTCAAGAAGGTCCCTGAAAGTTAATCTTCAACTGATTTCCTAAATATTACAAACATTAGCTTGGTCCTACATCCTCTTCAAACCTAGAAACAGATGTTCTTGTGCCAATTATCACTGAAAAGTAGAAACCCAATACTGACAGTGTAATGATATGCATGTCTGCCAAAAGTCAAGCCCTGTAGAGCTCTGAGACTTATTCTAAAGCTGGGCATGCAGCCTGTGACCCAAACGTCGTGTTTCGCACAAACACAAATACATCGCCACGCAAGTGAGACTGCAAGTTGCCAGTGCTCCAAGAAATGTATACAGAATTGTAGCCTCAGCATTTATGGCTCTTATTCTTTAAATAGCTCTCAAAGGATCTGAGGTCCAAACTATAAGTGAAGTTGGAAGTAAGTAAACATCCAATATGCTTGTTTAATATTCTTTAAATAGTACCTGTGGTGAAGTGGCAAGCAGGATTTGCAGCTCAACATATAGGGAGAGATTCTTTATTCACCTGAATCTTTAACCCATGTTGTCATAGGAGTTTATCACATGGGAACCTATGTGCTTCCATCCTGAAAATGATTAAAGCGTCTGCATCCTGGAAAAGTGTGCAAATGCGTGAACGATTTTCACACACAGAGCACAATAATACTTTAGAAGCTCATTACTAACGTGAGAAAGTGGGGGGAAAGTGCATTTTGTTTCACACAGATGCAGACAAATCCCATTGATGGTTTGGAATTAACTTTTTTGTGCATGCACACAGAAGGAGTAGTTGCGTTACCAGAAGTGACACACAAATATTTAATTTCCAAGTGTATATACACACACATGCCAGAGAGAAGGGAGAATGGGGAGGAAAGCACTCACTCTTTGCCCCAGAAGGTTTTTCAGAGGAAGGCTGAGGTGTCCTGATGCAAACTCCCGTAAAACAACACAAACCACTCACAAACACACACACACACACACACACACACACACACACACATATATATGCCAGAGAGAAGGGGAAACGGGGAGGAAAGCACTCTTTGCCACAGAAGTTGTTTTCAACCAGGCATGACAAAGCCCGGAATTAAACTCGCCACAAAGAATCATGGGAAATCTGGCAACAAGTAATAATAAACTGAATAAACTGCAAATAGCTTTCACACTAGAGCAATTGAATTGTAAATGAAACAAATTAATTCACAACATTTTCCTGAAAATGCCTACTAGCTGGTTCATGTCTCTTTCTTGTCAGATTCTGAGCGGATTGCTTGCAGCGTCATGCGAAAACCATTTGCGCAGTTGTGCCTAATACGCGGGATCTACATGAGATCTAACCCATTTAAACTTCCAGTTTTTCCTGTGTGGTATTCTATAACCTCCATCCTATCGTGATTACTTTTTGATGGTGACCCCCAACTGGTACCAAATGCCTGATCCAGCTTCCCCAACCAGGAACACTGGGAACATGCTGGCTAGGAATGTTGGGATTTATATACCAAAGCATCTGGTACACACCAAGTTCAGGAAGGTTGGTCTAGAACATTAGCATAACACAGCTCCAGTCCCACAGAAGCCTCTTCTCTGGATAGGTTCCCTAAGTTCCAGTCCTTATTCTTAAGCCTCTTGGTACCAATAACTGGGAAATATGAACAGTCACTGACCATTCTCAATGTATCTATATGGACACCTGACACTAAATTAATAAATCTTAAGCCTCTTAAATTGTATTCATTTTGAGAAGTACAGTTCAAGTAAGCATAAGTACAGTAATACATAACAGCACACAAAGGGATCTTGTAGCATCTTTGAGACTAGGTGTGCAAAAGAAGTTGTAGCATAAGCTTTTGTAGATGTTCAAGCTTATCATACAAGGAAAGAAAGCAGAAATTCAGCTGGATAGTAGCACCTTTCTACATGCCTCACTACGTTACATCATAGTTCTTCAGTTCTCTTCCCATGGGAGACAGTTGTAAAAGTGAGTCTTTTGTCAAATGGATTTTTCCCAGAACAAAAAAGACTCACTTTTACGACCAACTCCCACAGGAAGTGAACTGAAGAACTGTAATGTCATGTGCTAGGGCACATAAAAAGGCACTACTGTCGAAACTGCATGATTTTTGCAGGATATTTCCAGGATAATGGTACTTTATTCACAATGATGTGGAAATCTTAATCGTGAATGCACAATTTTCCCAGAATAAACCCTGTTTACACTTCCAATTGTCCCCACAGAATAAACTCCTATGTGCGCTAACCACTGAACAGTGGATTCAACATTCAATTGAAATGAACCAACAGGATGCAGGACACAATGTCCAGTATCCAACAAGCCATATGACAGTTTTCAGAGAGAGAGAGAGAGAGAGAGAGAGAAGATAGAAGCATGTATTTCCAAAGTGGGACAGTTCTTAGAAGGGAAGGCGGTGAGCTAAAAATATATACAGATATATAGTGAATGGTCACTAACTGGTTGTGTTCATGTATCCCAGTTATTGATACTAAAGGGAGCTGAATACCACAATTAAGATTGCCAGAGTAGTTGCCAGAACACTGACGTATATGCATATGTAGCATGTTTCAGTATGCTCTCATTCAACATTTATCCCTACCAATCAATTGGATTCACAGGCTCCTGCATCCATTCTCCATTCTCTTTGCCATTCCATACTCAATAACTATTGACCCATAATTCCAGCTACTTTGCCTTCCACACACAGGTGTTTCATAGTATTTCCTGCTATTTCATTTATTCAGTACAGCCTCCACTTGGCTACATTACCATCTCCCCATTCTCCACATCAGACACTGACAATATAGTTGTGCTACTTAGTGAAGTGCATCCACTCTCCTGGATTTTCTTAAAACCACAAATTCACCCACTAGTCCTTGAACAATCCCTCTCCAGCAGATTCACATTGGATGAGGATGCCCCATAAAAACTGCAGCCTACAACCCCAGATAACACCACCTATTGGGATGATCTATCTATTATGCCATCTACCTACCATAACTGAACACTATCATGGATTTTGTTATTTCATAATTACACTACATTCTTAATGGGGACAGGGATCTTTTCAGAAACTCTTTTATTCAAGGGAAGGAATCATGTGGCTCTCCAGATGCTGCTTGGACTGCAGCTCCCCAAAGCCCTAGCTTCTACAGTCAATGATGAGGGATGCTGTGACTTGCAGTCCAGGAACATCTGGCAGAGCACATGACTGCCACCCCTGTACTTCTTGAACATTCCCATTCTACTTTGCAAAATGTAATTCTGCTTTGAGCACCATTGTTTTATTGCTGTTCTGCTTTAGGCTGTAGTAGTTGAGCAAAGTAAAGCTGTTGGCCTGCTAAATTCTGCAATCATGGGCACTAATGCACAATCCTGTGCACGCCTTTACTTGAGAGTAAGGGCCATAGCACCTTACTGGACTTCTGTCATGTGGGCACACCTGGCCTTGTATTCATGAAGAAGAGAAGAACTTCAGTAGAAGTACCAGGCAGAAAGCCACCAGATGATGATAGCAGGGTGGACAAAAAGCAAGTAAGAAACCAGAGTAGATAATGACCACAAACATTTCAAAGTGGCCCCATGTTGTATGTGAATTCTGGTTTTGGGACGACTGGAGAGGGGTACCCTAAAGTTTCCTCCTTGTTACTTTTTCTGCTTAAAGTCACACTCACTCTTTTTGGCATTCTGTCAGTCCCAAGGACCCTCTCTGTCCTACCTGCCACTTTCCCTACTTTCTTTTTAATTATATATATATATATATACACACACACACACACACACACACACACACACATACATAAAATCACATACAACCTAACATACAACACATAGTACCAATTATACGTACATAACATATCCGAAATTCTTTACTTCTCATGACTTGCCTTGATTTCATTTTTATTCCCTAATTTCATTTATCCCATCCCTTATCTATTTCCTCTCTTTGCCATATAAACATTCATTCCTCACTCAGTCCTTGCCTCATGCTACTTTCCCTACTACTTTCAGGATGACCAGATGTCCCAACCACCAAGGAGGACAAGGCACCTCAAAATGTAGGACACTCAAGAAAAATGGAGGGACATGACCAAACAAAAGCTCCAAACACTTCTAGCAGTTTATCACATGAAGGCGATTGGGAGTTTATCCCATGAATATCCCAGGAAAATAGTGTAATCACGCAAAACGATTTCACACGACGTGGCACAAAACCCGCCATTAAGGTGGCCACAAAGAAGCATTAATGCACATCTTTTTACTTTCGGGATTTCAGCGACAATGCATTTCCGATATCACTTTCTTTGCACAATTGTGTGTGATAATCATTTCCACAATTACTTGCCATTTCCGCTTCATTTGCAGGAGGCTTTAAATGGGCTTCAATCTCTCTTTAATGCTGAAATCAGCCCCAGTGTGATAGACACCATAGAAATGTAAACACATGCTTCTTATGTCAAGTCAAAGACTTTCACAGCCAGCATCCATCGTTTTTGGTGGGTTTGGGGGGCTATGTGGCCATGTTCTAGAAGAGTTTGTTTCTGATGTTTCACCAGCATCTGTGGCTGATATCTTCAGAGAACGCTGGCACGGAACAGATGCTGGCGAAACATCAGAAACAAACTCTTCTAGAACATGGCCACATAGCCCCCCAAACCCACAAAAAAAACATGCTTCTTAGTCAGGCTCAAATTGGAGAACCTTCTGGAATCCCTCCTAGACAGAAGGTTGAAATGTAGGACATGTCCTGGAAAAAAGGAGGACGTCTGGTCACCCTGCCTACTTAGCCCTCCAAGGAGGAGGAGGAGGAGGAGGCGCAGTGGAGGGAGGATTTCTTTTTCAGACGTTCCACTCTTCCTCCTCTTCCTCCTCTAGTCTTTCTCAGCCATCATCCCATCCAACTGTCACTCAACTCTTCACACCTCTCGCTTAGTCCTGACCAACTTTCACACGGCGTCCATCCAAGTCCTTCCGACTTGTGGCGCAAGGGAAGCTCCACCATCCACGGCTGAGGCGAGTGGGTCTGCCATGCCTAAGCCACCCCCTCACCCCTGGCCATCCCCAGGCAGCCACCCACCAAAGCCAAACCAAAAGCCAACCCAGCAATCCTAGAACGGATACATGGGTTTTGAGACCACATCAAGCCTGACTTCCCACTCGAAGCCTCAATGAATGTTCTTCATAGAATCATAACAGACTTGGCAGAGACCCCAAGAGCCATCCAGTTCAACCCCATTCTGCCATGCAGGAACTCTCCATCAAAGCAGATAGAGAGCCATCCCTCCATCCTGATCCTAACAGGGCTAGAGCTTTGGACCCTATCCCTTCAGCTCTTTCAACAGGGCTGTCCTATCCCCCTCAAAGCGGTGCCAAACCGGGTTATGCGCCCAGTGTGGATGCACCCCAGTTGAGGCAACAAGTCCGAGAGTCGGAAAGCGCCCTTACCGGGGAGGCCGATCCCTTCTTGCAGAGGGGTCCCCTGAAGATGCCTTTGATGCCCCGGTAATGCCCGTTGCTGAGGTGCCTGGAGCTGATGACCAGGTAGCACGCCATGCGGGGCCGGCGGAGGACTTGGCCACGGGGCGCCCCGGCGGCGGCGGCGGAGGAGGAGGAGGAGGATGCTCCTGCTTCTTCCTCCGCCAAGGCAGCTCAGCCCCCAAAGAGCAGCAGCAGCAGGAGGAGGAAGAGGAGAGGGAGGAAGGCTGCGGGGCTCCTGCTCTCATCCAGCGCCGGGGTTACGGCGGGAAGAGAGCGGCGGCGGCGGCGGGGGGGAAAGAGGCGAAAGAGGAGGAGGAGGAGGAGGAGGAGGAGGGGGGGGGGGGGGGGGAGGCGGCGGCGGCGGCGGAGGGAGCCCGGTCGCTTGGTGGCAGGGGACCGCGGGGGAGCCCCTCCTCATGCTGCTCCGCGGGAAGGGGGGCTTCTCCACACACAAGAGCAGCAAGAAGAAGGGAGCGCAACTTGACAGCACCGCAGACGAGGTCTCCCCTTCTCCTCCTCCTCCTCCTTGTTCTTCTTCTCCTTCTACTACTTCTCCTCCTCCTCCTCCTCCTTCCTCTTCCTCTTCTCCTCTTCTTTCTCTTTCCTCTTCTCCTCCTCCTCCTCCTTCTCCTCCTCTTTCCTCTTCCCTTCTTCCCCGCCGCCCCCTTTCCTCCTCCGGAGGCGCCCAGCAGGGACTGGCAAACCGCCTCCCTCTTTGCCCGGCAGCAGGACCCTTCCTCCAGGTCAGCCTCCTCTCCGAGAGGCCTGGGGAGCCGAGGGAGGGCTAAGAAGCGGGGCTCGGGGCTTCCAGGGGGGCCTGGCGCCCTCCTTGGGGCCCGTCCTCCATTTCTGCCCCTCGTCCTCCTGAGGAGGAGCCAGAGATGGCCGCCCGAGGGGCCAGCGGGGGAAGGGCGGCACTAGGGCTTTGGGCACCAGCCCAGAGCCCTCTTTTTCGCGCTCCCTCCTTTCTTCCTTCCTTCCTTCTTGTGGAGGAGTGCGGAAGCCTTCACAGCAGGCGGCAGGCACTGGCTTCTGCAAAGGGCCGAATGGCTGAGTTGTGACAGACAGAGGGAAGGGAAGGGAGGACGGACCGAAACAAGTGACAGGAGGACTTCCCCAGAAGGAAAGACTGGGGAATACTTGGCCCCGGGGAAAGGGGTGGTTCTCTGTGGACGACAAGTCTTCTTGGCTATTTCCCTATGGCCCTGTATTTCCCTGTGTTCCTCCAGGAGTATGGATCCCCCAAGGTTTCCTTATGGGCAAGTAGGCTTTCCCCATGGAAAGGTATTCCCCAGTGTTTCCCTGTGGACAAGTATGTCTCATGAGGAAAGACTTAGGGAGCTGGGTATGACAGGGAAGAGGTGATATGATCGCCCCTCTTTAAGGATTTGAAAGGATGTCATATTGAGGATGGAACAAGTTTGTTTTCTGCTGCTCCAGAACAATGGAGGCAAGCTCCAGGAACAGAGATCCCACCTCAACCTTAGGAAGAACTTCCTGAGAGTAAGGGCTGTTCGACTGTGGAACACACTCGTTCCTGGGAATGTGGTGGAGTCTCCTTCCTTGGAGGTCTTGAAGCAGAGGCTGGATGGCCATCTGTCAGGGATGCTTTGATTGAGAGTTCCTGCATGGCAGAATGGGGTTGGACTGGATGGCCCTTGTGGTCTCTTCCAACTCTACGATTCTATGATTCTATTGTATGGTTTCTCTATGGGCAGTTATTCCCCAAGGTTTCCCTATGGGCAAGTATGTTTTCTTTATGGGCCAGTGTTCCCCAATGTTTCCCTATAGGCAAGTATGGTTTCCCTATAGGGAAGTACAGTCATTTGTTTTAGTACATCCCAAAGAGGAAACCTCCTGCCTCAATTGCCTAGGAGCATTTGGCCTGTGTCTCAACATTTTCCCCAACCCTCTTCTGCCCTATTTTTTATTAATCTGGGTTTCGGTTTTCTCAGAATGTATTTGGGGGGAGGCCCTCACAGAATCCCAAAGAGAGCCAGAGGGAACCCCTCCGACCCCATTCCTCAGCCCACTTCTCCTTCCTGCTCTCCCTTATCCTCTCCACATCCATGGAAGCCTCTGTCAAAAACTCCCCTTGAATTAGTTGCTCTGCCTCCCCCTTTTTCCCTCCAGGCAGGAGCTGCAGGCACCAGAATAAAGGTTGACACAGAAAAGGGAAAGAAAAATTGGAGGAAGACCAAGCACTGGTTGGAAGGGGCTTCCTGCTCTTCTCCTTCTAAGTGTCAGTTTTGCATCATTCAAAAATAAATACAAGTCTCCATACCAGGCAGTTAGAAGAGGAGGGAGACCCAAAGAGAAAGAGCTTCACTCCCTTGACAGCTGTGCCAAAGCAATTCAGCGGGAATCATGTGTATTGTTGTTGGTGTGTGCCTTCAAGTCATTTTTGACTCATGGCAAACCTAAGGCGGGCTTATCATAGGATTTTCTTGGAAAGATTTATTTAGAGGTTTGCCCTTGCCTGCCCTTGAGGCTGAGAGTATGTGACTTGACCAAGGTCACCCATTGGGTTTCCATGGCCAAGCTGGGAATCAAACCTTGATCCCCAGAGTTGTAGTCCAACATTCAGACCTTACAACAATCTTGTCAGGTAGGTAAGAGTGGAGTAGCCAGCGAGTGTCATGAGTGGATGATGGTTTGAATTTGGATTTTCCCTCTCCCTCTAGATCAAGGCTGCATCCACACTGCAGAAATCATCCGCTTTGACACCACTTTAACTGCCATGGCTCAGTGCTATGGGATTTTGGGAATTGTAGTTTACTGTGGTGCCAGAACTCTCTGATGGGCTAAATGTCTTACAAAACTACAGTTCCCAAAATTCCATAGCATTGAGCCATTGCAGATAAAATGGTGTCAAACTGGATGATTTCTGCAGTGCGGATGCAGCCCCCCAGTCCTGGGGTGATACTCTCTCATCACTACACTGTAGCAGCTGTCAGATCCTGGCTTTTATCTGTGAAGCCTTAAAAGGCTTGGACACACAATGACTTTCTACCATGTGATGCCACCTAGAGCTCTTCCTTTTTCCTGTTCTTCCAAACCTCTTTGAAGATATGGAGATGAGAAAGAGGACTTCTCTAGCCAGGGACGTAGCCAAGGGGGGGGTTCTTGGGGTCCGGACCCCCCCCTTCCATTAGAAAAATGGTGTGTGCTGCTGTGCCGCCGCACCCAAGCCCCATTATAATGGTGGCACTTAGTCTGGACCCCCCCTTCCTAAAATCCTAGCTATGTCCCTGCTCTAGCCATGATGTCCATATATAGAGTGCCCGCCTCAGAGAAGCTCACTGGCACCAACAGTGATGTCTTTTGGGTACTGGGTGAAGACATTTATGTATTTTGCCCGGGGATTTCAACATCTTTCACAGACTTAAGGTGCATCCACCCAGACAGTGGTTCCAACAGTACCTCCAATATGGAATTTTACTGGACTGGAGACAGGAGTCCAGATACTCTTGCCTTTCATGACAATGCTGTTGGGGACCACTAAAGTGAATTCTGGACACCTTTCATCCTTTTTAAAATAAATAAATAAATAAATACAACTAGCTGACATCTACATAATTTGTTGTTGTTGTTGTTGTTGTTGTTTGCATTTGCCTTCAAGTCACTTACAACTTTTGGCAACCCTTAAGGTGATCCTGTCATTGGGTTTTCTGGGCTGAGAGGGTCACCCAGAGGGTTTCCATAGCTGAGGGGTGAATCAAACCCCAATCTCCAGAGTCCTAGTCCTGTGCTCAAACCACTACACCACACGGGCTCTCAACTTTATAACTGTGTGTGTTGCGTGCCTTCAAGTTGTTTCCAACTTATGGCAACTCTAAGGCAACTCTATCTTGGAGTTATCTTGGGAAGATTTGTTCGGAGGAGGCTTGCCATTGCCTTCCCTTGAGGATTCGAACCCTGGTCAAGTTTTATTATTTTTAAATTTAAGAAAAATATTATCCTTTCCTAAAACAAAAGCCTGCTTATTCCTAAATAAATGTCTTTTCTATCAATGATCCCAAATACCCTGAAGGCACCAGATCATGTCTGATCTTGGAATCTAAGCCGGGTCAGGCCAGGTTAGTACCTGTATGGAAGACTGCCAAGGTGCTATAGGCTAGATTTCAGAGGAAGGCAATGATAAACCACCTCTGAGTATCCGTTGCCTGAGAAAAATCTTATGAACTTCATGGAGTTGCCATAAGTCAACTGGCAACTTAAAGGCACTCACATGTACAACACAGAAGCAGCAAAACCCATTTTATCCTTGTCATCATGGTGCTGCTATAATTTAAGTTAAAACACAAAAATTCACCTGCTTAGAGGGTTTTCTTTTAATGAGGCTTGTGAAACAGGTTTGCCTGTTTGCTTGGTTTTTATTCAAGTCATTAGAAGTGTAGAAGCATTTCAAGTGCAGGGTAATAGTGGGAAGAGTAGATGGGGATGAAGATGAGAAATGTCAGTTGTGTGAAGCGATAGACTTGGCCATCTAAAGTGGGAGTGGACAGTCTGTAAGATGGTTAATGATCTATTTGCACCACTGTAACAAGAAAAAGACAGAATAGTTGCACAATATATTTTGATTGGAAATGCCAGGAGACCTCATCTGGAAGCAACCTTGGTTATTTGTTTTTTATGCTTCTTGCTGGATTTTACAGACTGTACTGATTTTTATGGATGCTGCTTGCTTCTGCAGTGTTGAATCAGTCCGTTATTAGGTTTTATTGAATTTGTTTGTATGACTTTAAATTGCATACCATCCAGGGACTTTTATACTGATGCGAACTTTATAAATAAATACAAATAGATGAAAGTACCTTTTGGAAGGTACAGAATTCATTTTCCTCATCTCTGATATGCTGGAGTAGCAGAGAAAGCATTCTGGAGAAGACCCTGCTGAAATTCTGTTAAATGGAGAAATAGTCTTTCTTGTGTTCATTGGAAAAAGCTCTCAAATCTGATGCTAATTATTTCTAGGCTACTCTAACCACAATCTGGCACTCTACAGATATGCTGAATTACAACTCCCATGTGCTAAACCAACAACTCCCCAGCCAGTATGGCCAATAACTACTTTATTGGGATGGTGGCAGTTCTAACCTGAGACATGTGGAGGGTACTAGTTTGAGAGAAGGCTGTTCTAGATAAAGGAAGATTTTCGTTTCTAGAAATTAAGCAGAATCTGAAGTCTAGACTAAACACTTGGGGAAAGGTAATGGCCAAGTAATATTCTTTTTAAAAATAGATTCTGTTGACCTTTGGTCCACATACAACTATGGACCAGAAAAGAGCTTTCCTGATGGCTGCTCCTAGGTGGAGGAATTCAGTTCCAGTGGAAGATACTGTAAACTGACGCCCACCCTATTATCTTTCCACTGGCAGGCAAATACCTTACTTTTCATATCAATTTTGGGCAGCTCAGGTCTAAGAAAAAGGCTGTTATCATGTGGGCACTTTATTTTCTGTACTGATAGGTTTTCAAACGTGTTTGGAGTTTTTAAAGCAGTGTTTTTAATCTTATTGTGCTTTAACGTTTGAATGTGATGGTGTTTTAATTGCATCTTGTTTGATCTTGTGTGAGCTACCTTGTTCCATAAACATGCAATGAATGAGTGAATTAATAAATAACACCAGATAGAAATTCTGATAATTAAATGAGAGGGCAAAGGTAAAAGAACGCTGAGTGGAGGTGATCATCTCTCCCACAACCCCCCTACTGAGTTCTCAAAGGTAGGCACATGTGGAGTAATTTCCAAGCTAAACAAGTGACATAGTTTTTCAAGCATGAAATGTTTCCAACACTGAGGCAGCTGAAAACAGGTTGCTTTTTCCCTCCTCTGCAGGGTATACACACCATCAATCTCATTTAGCTTGATATGCAAACTCAGCTTCCTTTCTTCCAAACACAAGCAATGTCTCTGCAGCCCTAGTGTAAATACTGAATATATTCAGCTAATTTGGTTAAAACCCCCACACAATCTTCGCAATTAACTAGAGGCAACCCATTCTCCCAGATGTGTCTATATAATTATGAAAGTACCATCATAAACAAAATTTGCACCAAAACATATCCTTCTTTAATAGACGGAATTAAGCTAGAATATGAGCATATTGCTAGGCACCCAGAATTTCACGTTTTCTAAGTATGTAAAAAGTAAATTATGTCATTTATATACCTTGGCTTTAATTTAATAAACATATTTCATTCTGATTGCAATCAGTGCCAAAAGTAGTTTATCAGTTATCAGCTAGAAATCCCATTCCAAATACTGTTCTTAAGTGTAAATCTCTTCCCCTCCTTACCTTACCACACATACCTGTAGATCAGCCTTCCACAACTTGCCGCCTTCCAAATTTATTCATTTGCAACTCCCATGCTGCCTATAACAGGGTTTATAATCCAGTACATCTAAACAACACCAGATTGAAAATAGCTCCTGTACACTATTGGAGTAGAGCTGATTAAGAGAAGATGGAAAATGTTTCTAAAAAGTCAACTCCTCACAGAAAACCTGATTCCAGCAAAGGCTTTTTGGTGGGGCACGGGTGAGTAGACTTTACACTTTTGATGTGTGTTTCATACGGATTGGTCCTGTGTTATATGCAGTATACAGTATACACATATCCCTTATCAACATGACACTGGTGGTCCAGGTAGTTAGAACAGTTTTGGATTAATAAGAAATACTGTTGATATGAAGCTACCATTCCTGTTTAAAAAGAACTATCTTTCAAGCTGTCATAACATCTCCATCCTATGAAGCAGTACAACAACTCTACAGTGCTGACATAAATTTAATTTATTGATTTTTTAGTGACAATAGGAACAACCCATAAAAGGAAGGAAGAAGAGAAAGATACTTCACTACAGCAGTAGCACGCACACACACAAACAATCACCAAAATTCAGCACCCAGTAGAATGAATAATCTTTTTAAAAACATTCTACTGGGTGCTGAATTTTGGTGATTGTTTACATTTTATATTTTAAAAAATGGATACTATAAAATTGGATTTTCTCAGTCAATAGCTGGTTACAGAAACCATACAGCTCCCTTGCTCCAACAACTCCACTGGCTGACAGTCTGTTTCTGGACACAATTCAAAGTGCTGGTTATGTTCTACAAAGTCATATCTGGCTTACGTCCAGGTTATCTGCCAGACTCTCTGTATAAATCTGTCTGTCCTGAGATCTTTGGGAGAGCCATGTCTCTTAGTCCTACCACTTTCACAGGCATGCTTGATGTGGAGATGAGATAGCACCTCCCCAGTAGTTGTCCCTAGGCTCTAGAACTCCCTTCCTAGAAAGGCCACAATGGTCTCCTCTTGCTGTCTTTATCTCAGTAGGCAAAGACTTTTTTAAATTATTATTATTCCAACAGCCTTTTAGAGCTGATAGTTTTCAAAGCAAGAGGATGTTGCTGTTCTCCCTTTACTATTGCAACTATGCTGGAATTTTTGATCACTTTTTATCATTTTTCACTGTACTCTTTTTTAAATGTTGGCATTTTAAGTCTGTTTTTATTTTGATCTTTTGTATGCTTTAACTGTATGGTGTTTTAATTTGCAAGCCAACTTAAATCTCAGTTTGGCGGGGGAAGGACAGTGTAAAAATAATGATAGTGATGGTGATGACAATTACAATGATTTCATATTGTTATTTTAAAACTATTGGCTTGGAATCCATTATGAAATGTTCTTAAAACAGACCCACTTGATAGATCCATGGATCTTCTCTTATGACCAAACTGGGATACAACTCATTGGACTTTATCACACAGCAAAAATCACGGGTTTCAAATGTGATTATCCCACGGCAGTGTGGAGATGTAGTGTTTTAATATGGCACATGCCCCAATGACACCCCCCAAGCTAGCGACACACCAACCACCTGATCAGATGTTGGGCAGCATTGCAGCACTCCAGCGGTGTGTCGTTTATATACCACATGCTGCAGAAGCGCCAAAAAGGCATCGTTGTGATGGAAAGGGCAGCTATTTTCCACCCCAAAAAGATGCGGCATCTGTACTGACCCTAAGAGAGGCCAGTATAGCTCCTCCTTGCTTTCCTTCCATTGGCAACTGAAAACATAATTGTCCTACCAAGCTTTTAGAAACTGAATGGGATGGATTTACTGTGCTGTTTTATGGTTTATATTATCTTAATTAATTTTAATATTTTTAACATTTTAACTTTACTTTCAGGATTTCCCTGTGAATGATTTGCTGTTGTTTATTGCCTGTTTATTGCCTCTATCTTACCTCTTTAAGAGCAACGTCATCTGAAAATCTTAACTGAGAATTCGTGTTTTGACTGGGATAATTGCTGTTTAAACCCCTGATTTTGCCCAATTTCCCCTGTGTGATAAATTCCAATGTTTCCTTAGTTTTGCTTTCAGTTTTTACTTTCTTTTTAACTCTTTCTTACTTCTAGACATTCAAGCAGTTCTCTGAAATCTTTGGGTGCTTTCCTGCAGTTTTGATGCTGCCTTTCCTGCCCCAGCAAGAGATTTAAGGGCCAAGGTCCATTTTAAAATGCATACAGATGAAGGTGAAGCCAGCTGTTAAAAATGGATACTGGCTGCATCCGTATTGCAGAAATAATCCAGTTTGACCTGTGGTGCCACAACAAACTACACTTCCCAGAATTCTATAGCATTGAGCCATGACAGTTAAAGTGATGTCAAACCAGATTATTTCTGCAGTACAGATGCAGCCTAAGTAACTGATACTAGGAGTTTATCACACAGGAGGAATTTCTCTTAATTTCGAATGAAAAGGAAGTGGAGCCAGAACAGATTCATGTGAATTCGCTAGTTCAGCGAATTTACGTGAATTCGAATTGTGTTCAAACTGACTTCCCATTGCTCAAAAATAGCTTAGAATTGCCCGAAATTGTGTGTGATCACCTCTCACGCAATAACGTGAAACCTCATGATTGCGTTCGGAGTGCCACTGGATTATACTTCCAATTTCCCTTGTCTGATAAACTCCTTAGATGGACAAGCAAAGTATAATTATGACAGCATGTTAAAGCACCATGGTAATGCTGTAATGCTACTGTGACTTCTTTTTGTTTATCAAAGACGACATGTAATTATAATATGTAATATGTAATTATTTGTCAAGCTCTTTCTCAAGCCACAATTATTAACATCTTAGTAAGGAGCATTTTCAACAAAGCCACAAATCCTCATCAAAGATGTCTGCTTGGAACAAGTACTTAAGGTTCAGCCAAGGCAGTGAAGGAGTAGGCTCTAGAACAAGGGCTGGGGTAGAGGAATCATTGTGAAAAGACTCTCTTGCTCAACTGTCCATTCAGTTTAAGAAAAGCTTTTATTACTGTTATTAATAGTACTTAGCATTTGTTATCATGAAATTACTTCATAAGCTAATTAATCCTCACAGCCTTTTGAAGTGAATATTATTATCTCTATTCTACAAACCAAGCTCTAAATCCTTATTCAGCTAAAATGTGTGCTGTAATATTCATGTCTGACTCCATAACAAAAGATGGGGAAGCAGCAGAAGAGAAGCTGAAATGTGACCCAATTTTTTTAAATAGGAAAATCTTCTCTTCATTCCCACTTAAGCTCATGGTCTCCAACAGAGCAGCCATGTGATCACATGTTTTCAAGCAATCCATCTCCTTTGCTTTTATAGGGAGAGTTATTAGACTTATTCCTTCCCCCTTATTACTTAGAAAATGGATGAGCCAACCCTCGGCATTATCTTCCAGTTCAGTGACCATGCTGGTTGGAGGCGTCATGTGAGTTAGTCTAAAAAAGTAACTTTTCTGAGCTGTGATCCGAAGGCAGTGTACAGTTAAAAGAATAAGATATAACACTGTATTCCATGTTTTTCAAATGTTATGGGCAGATTACACATGTTTAGGGAAATATGCTGCCTTGGCATTTCTTTAGCATTTGAGCTAATGAAAATGTTAGAAAAGGTAGTGGGACATTAGTGGTTGTTAAATTCTCTCCCCCCCCCCCCCCCCCCCTTTAATAGGTCCCTTTGAAAATCTGATGAAAGGTATGGAACTCATTTTGAAAGAGGGGGGCATATAAAGATATACACACAAAATTTAGTATACAGTACAGTCGATTTTATGGCATGGGAATTCATTTTCCTTATCTGCATGGCAGGGGTTGAACTGGATGGCCCTTGTGGTCTCTTGCAACTCTACAATTATCTGATTCTATGATTCTATGAAAAAACAAAATGCAAAAAGATTAAAATCTAACTCCAAAATTGACTCTAACCATTAGGAGGGGTCCCTGTTGCAATGGGCAACCCTGGGGGTCTGGCTCTGTTCTGCCCTCTGTGTGGCTGCACAGAGAACAGCCAAATCACATGACGAGATCTGGCCTCCAAAATCTCACCCCAGATCTCTTGAAATGGAGCCTTTGTTCTCAAGGGGGCTGTCGGTCTATTCTTTCATGCCCTCCCTGGGATGCTGACCAAGGTAAAAAGTGATCTCCAAAGGGTTTGATTCCTCCTTCCTCAGACCTGGGTAAACCTGAGAAGTGAAGGTCTATTTCTCTGTAAGTGACAAGGGACCATTTTAGTTAAGGGATTTCAGGGTTTTTGTAGACTTTCCCTAGCTGGTTGTCAGTTCCAAGGTGTCTTTGGAATGTAATCTGTTTCTGTAACTTTGCAACTTTCTAAGCTATGCCTGAAGAAGGACGCTCCAAAATGCGATATCCAGACACCTGGTGTAATCCCTCTTACTTAAAATAAACCTTCTTAAACTCTCTGTGCTTTTGGCTACTTGACACACACACACACAGGTTTCTTTTTTCTCCAGGAGGAGGGAATGAGAAAGTGATTTTACTTTGGTTACTCCTATCTCTGCCTTCCATTGGGAAAGGTAAAGAAGAAGATGCTGGGGAGCATGTGGGTTGGAACGATGAGCTCCTGTTTACTATCCTTCTCTTTGCCCAAGGGTTTAGGGCAGAGGGAAAAGATATGACACGAGATTACTGTAAGAAAAAAAGGGGATGAAGAACTATGCACACCATCTTGAGGTAATGTATAAGGAAACAAGCAAGCAAACAGTCAGTTGGAGTTGTTTGCAATTCCTTTGGCCATACAGCGAAGAGCCAGTGATCCCAAGGGCTTTTGTGAAGACGGCAGTTGCTGAAAAGGCTTATGCAGTGGTTTTGAAACAGGGGTCCCCACATGTTGTTGGATAACAATTTCTAGTATCCCTTGTGCCCTTCTGTACTAACAATTATAGTATTATGATAACACTAACTTTTAAGGCTATTTCATGAGGCACTAGAACTCTCTGGCAGAAAATTCTAAATATCTGCAAATATGGAACATCAAGCTACAAGAAAAGAATTTTCACCTAAAGATTAGGAAGAACTTCCTAAGGTAAGAGCTGTTTAACAGTGAAACACACTCCCTTGGAGTGTGGTGGTTTTCAAATAGAGCCTGGATGGCAATCTGTTGGGAGTGCTTTGATTGTGTGTTCCTGCATGGCAAGGGGTTGGACTGATTGGCACTTGTGATCTCTTCCAGTTCTATGATTCTGTTATTCTTCCGCATTGTATTTAATGTTTTTATATGATGTTTTATGGAAGTGTATCTGTGACTGTAATTGTATTGTAATATGATGTGATGTATATTTTCCCCCCCTCAAATTTGTAAACCGCTTTGATCTCTTTGGAAAAGCGGTATAGAAATAAAGATTTTATTATTATTATTATTATTATTATTATTAATTATATTTATAGTACCAGCTTCCTGGATCAACTGCTTTTGCCCAGCTTAATGATAAATTTGTTATGGACTGCATTACTCCTTTCCTTCTGTGGTCTGCAAGTTTACCCAAATTTTCCCAATATATAGGGACTATATAACCCTGATGTTCTTATAATATAGTACAGAGCTAGATCTACATGAAACCTTTTCTAAAACAACAACAACAACAATAATAATAATGCAGTACCTAGTGAAAAGGCATTATTTTAGTGAATACAAACTACCACTTTAGCCTGTTTTGTGCCATAGCCCCTCCCTCCCTCCCTCTGCTTTAGAACTTCCTATCTCCTAACATCTACACTTCTTCCTCTTTACAATTGTTTCAAAAGCATTTGAAAATATTTTTTCTTCCAACCCATTAGCCTCTCATCTCAGTGTCTCCTTCTTTCCCCTTTCCTATTCAAAGCCTGCAGGCAGGGTTTCTTGAACTGAACTCAAGCGCTGTAGAAAACTCAGTTCTTTCTTGATGATGACAGTTACTATTGCCATAGTATTATATTGAAATGTATTTTTTTAAAGTATGACATATATTATAAGAAGCTGTATACCTTGAAAGGTGGCAAAAATATTTTCTATAAATTATCTTATATACATTATAAAGACAGTCTGCTCTCTCCTGTAAACACCTTCACTAAAACAGAAAGTTCTGAATGTGGATGTGCTAGTTACTACGAATCAGGGTTTAAAAGCAAGGACAATTGCAGTGAGCCAATATTGTATAAACATAGTAGAGGAAATTCTGTGCAAACATCTAATCCATGTGAAATAAAATAGTGTCTGGAATCCTATTGGTGATGTATGTGTGCTTTTTTTTTCTTTTCTTCCCCCCCCCCCTTTTTTTTTTCTCTTATTTTAACATTGTGCTGCTCCCAAACTATGGAATGGCTTGTCGGAAGAGATCCAAAACATCACCGATCTTGACAGCTTTAAAAAGATGGATCTCTTCCGACAAGCCTTTTCTGATTAGTTCACTTGGCACCCGCCAATATGGACCCCATGTAGAATACCCAAGATTCCTATCGTCTTGCTATTGTCTCTATCATTTTATTATTTTATTATTGAATGTTATTTTATTATTGTTATTGTTATTTGGGAATTTTAAATGTTGTATGGGAGGGAGGGATAATAGATTTTATTCTGTATTGTACTTTTACCTATATTGTAAGCTGCCTCGATCCAACCGGAAAGATGGGATATAACTATATTATTATTATTATTATTATTATTATTATTATTATTAAATAAGTATTCACTACCTCCCTTTACAATGTCAAAATACACATACTTCCCAAACCAACATTCAGGCTCTGATGGTTCTGCCACGACTGTTTACTGTCCAGTGGGGTGGTAAGGAGGAGAGATGACCAACAGCACCCATCTCGGCTGTAAAGTTATGTCACTGGAGAACTGGAAGAACCACATCAGTTCTCTCCTGCTTTCTGCAGAACTACAACCAGGACAGATCCTGCCTGGTCCCTTTCCCCGCTTTCCCATAGACAGTAAAAAATAGCAGAGACAGCACCATCAGGGTTTGAAAGCAGCCTTCCATGACTGAAACCAGCACTAAGCTGTGTGTAAAGTGCATTATGTTCCACACATCTTGAAAATAGGACCATGGCACAACCCAGGTTTTTCCTTTGTAAAAAATACTTTAATTCTCTTAAATAAAACACAGCTAAATCAGACTGCCATCAGTGTTCACTCTCCACAGTAGCCATCCAGGTATCTCTAGCAGGGAGAGTACTTATTAGGGTCCAGGGATAGTTTTTGATGCACGATCGGACTTGAATTGCCCACTGACCATTACATAAAAAGGGGAGGTCAGAGTGATCAGATATCCTAACTGTCAAAGAGAACAAGGCACCACCAAATGTAGGACATTAGAGAAAAATGGAGGACATTTCTAAATAAAAGCTAGAAACATGCATAGAAATATAAAGCCATGCTCCTTAGTCCTGCTCAAAAGGGAGAACCTTTTGGAATTCCTC
>NC_056527.1:28662802-28748029 GCF_019175285.1 Sceloporus undulatus | reverse complement strand
CTGGACAAAAGGTTAAACTGTAGAACATGTACTGGAAAAGGTGGATGTTTGGTCATGCTGGGGGAAAGGCAAAAAAAGTAAGTAGTATCCCAGAAGCTTTGGAAATGGTGTCAGGGTTTGTTTTTTAGACTGTATTTCAGATCCCTGGACCTATATTAGGCTACAAACAGCATTTTTTTTTTTTTTAGAAATAGGAACTATCCTACCACTCACTGTTTCTTAAGAATGGTTACCTCAGGCCTTGAACCAGTTTCCAGAATTCTCCAAATGCCACTCAGCATTGGTTTAAATTAGAAATCATTTGAAATTTTACTCATGAAATTTCACTTGTGAAATGCGAAAGAATGTCTTGCAAAAACATAAAAATGCTTTATTAAATGATAAACACAAATGTTTAAATGGTGTCCCGTGGGATATTTTGTTGAAGCAGAAAGGGGTGGTGGTGGTGGAGAATCAGAAGTTATCAATGAATTCCATTTTAGAAGGTAGCTCCAATAAATTTAGTATAACATCCTTCCAATTTATTGGAAAAATAAATGAAATTTTTTCAAAACAAAGGGTGGGAACTTCCATCAGGAAAGGTATTTCTGGCACACAGCTGCATTTCCATAGCCGATCCTCACAGTGTTACCCATCAAAATCCTGCTGCTGCAATAGACATCTACACCCATGTGAGTTCCCTGCAGATGATGTCCTTGTAGCATGTCCAGCTACAGGAACATAGCTGAAATCATCTCTACTGACTCTATTCCAGTGAGATGGAAATTGCCATGTTGAGGGGCTGCATTACTTAAAAGTGGGATTTAAGGTGATTTTGGTTGTTGCAGTCAGTAAAGAATTCTCACATCAAATTGTACAGGCGACAACATTAAATTTACTAACACTAAAAGTAATTGATAACTAAAAAATAACTAAAAGATGGGTAGTGGTAGCATAAATTAGACTTACATTGTCACGTAACTCATTAACAGGATGCTAGCCACAGTGTGGGTGTGGAACAGGGATACCATTTCATGAAAATGATTTCTCTGCAAATTACTGTGTCAATTTCACAGGTTTTTAATCAAATTGCTCTACTTGACCAAATCGTTTTCAGTTTCTAGAGCAAGTGTTTAAACATAATCACTGTTTCTCAACAGCATTACCTTAAATCTCTGTAGAATCAAGATCTACAATAGAAACATGCCATGTGACGAAGATGCCACAACATTTTGCAGTAGAAACATAATAGATGCTAATTTTGAATGTACATTTCCTCTTGCTTTTACCAATGATTTTATGTTCTAATTATAACAATCTAAGTTGTAAACAAAACATGCTGAGGTTTTGACAGTGGACTCCTGATGAAGCACAGAGTACAAATTTTAATTACATGCAGTTCTAATACAATGCACACTGCAGTGACTCCGTCATCTTTGAAATGGTAACTGAATGAAAAAGTTTTTTGAAATATGAGCATGAAGGTAATGAGATCAATAAATGTCATCTAGAAAAAGTAATCACAACTCAGGAGACTCACTAACCTTTCTGCAAATTCCAGAAATAATAGAGTATTTTGAAATGAAGAATGCTTTAGCAGTGAGAAACAGATACAATTATAAGAGAAGAGAAAGCAAAAAGGTGGCTTATAATAACAACTATTCTGCCTTTTCCCAGTTTTTTTGAAAAAGTGTGCTTATTAAAATAACAGATTCCTTTTGCTCGCTTTCCTGTATTTCTTTCCACTGTAGAAGTTCAGACTGGAAACAGAATGAAATCTGTTTGAAAGAATTTGTTTGAAAGAAATAGTTGAAAGAACTGGTCGACAGACATGTTTTTGGGACAAAAAAAGAGTGAAGGAACTCCTTTTTCTTTTACTCCTCTATGAGGAATAGCAAGCAGGAACCATTGTAACTCCTGTGCTAAACAGAATGGAGAGTTGAAAATCGTTCAGTATCAGAAATAAAAACTGGCCACACCTGTCCCTAGGATAATTTCTGCACAAAAGCAGGACTTAAAATTACACGGCTTAGTTATTTATGTACACATGTATGTATATGGCCTGAAGCAGATGGGCAAAAAGTGCCAGCTTTGGGTTGTGTTGGGGGAATGCTGTTTGTACAACACACACCCCAAAAGTGGCTGGAAGCCATGCTGAGCCCACACCAACCCAGAAAAGCTCACACAAAAAGGAGCAGATATAATCCACTCCTGCTGGCAGCCAGGTTTGGGAATGTGGGGGCAGCCCACTTCAGAAGCAGGCCTGTGCAGCTGCTGTGGTCCTGGAGCGATTGCAGCCCAAGTGGCTGCAGATTGCTCCATTTGGCCCATCTGCTTCACCCCATGTTTGCATGATTTGCGTCCCACATTCCTCCCCAAACTGATCACTAGTCTAGCCAATTATTCCTTGGGATTCTAATGGAATACATAATTGTTTTACCACTGCATTATGATTTTATTACTTAGTTTCATTGTGATTGGGAAGTTTCATATGTGATACTGTAAGCCACCATGAGATTCTTCAAATTAAAAGTGAGACAGAAATATCTTCTTTAACAAAATAAAATTCAAACACAAAGCAGTTCAAGATCCTTCTCTCTCCCTTCCCCCCTCTCTTTCTCCTTCCATCCATTTCTCTAGAAAAGGCTATTAAGGTGACAACAACTCACATATTGCCAAATAATAATAATAATAATAATAGAACACAGATTTGCATCAAATATGGATACTATATGTTTATACATGTTTAGAAATTATCTCCACTATTTGATCCATGGTATGAATCATGTGGCACTCCGGATGTTGCTGAACTACAACTCCTATTGGCCCTAGCAAGTACATCTAATGATGAGGAATGATGGGACCAGCTTGTTTTTGCTGCTCCAGAGAATAGGATCTGAAACAATGGATGCAAGCTACAGGAAAAGAGATTCCACCTCAACATTAGGAGGAGCTTCCTGACAATAAGAGCTGTTTGACAGTGAAACACACCCCAGTGTTGTTAAATGTTCACAGGATAGACATTCTTCTCTGCATATTTCAGAGGAAGGAACTGGCAAACAAACTCTGAATATTCTTTGTCTGAGAAAACCCTATGAAATTCATGGGCTCATAATAAATTGACAAGTGACTTGAAGGTACGCACATGGGGGGTGCTGTCTCCTGTAAACTAGGACAGATGGTCACTCTGAAACTCCTCAAAAGGTTTCAGATTCTACAATATTTCAAGGGTGAGGTGGACTCTTAAAAAAACAGCATGAGATGGGAAGGAAGGTGGTTTTTTGTAACAAATTCAGAAATGCCACCATGGTAACAAAGGCAACAAAGACCATCATCCCAGCAAGGCATCTGTTCACAAGAATCCTCAATGTCCTTCAGAATCTTGGAGGTTTTCTGATGACATTCTAAAGAGCTATCCAAGAGACTTATACACAGAAAAATGAAGAATAGATCCACCCTACCAAAAAAACCCCACCAAAACCCCCAAAACAACAAAACAAAACTGAAATTTCACCACAGTCTTAAGGGGTGGAGGGAACCAATTCTGTACCTTGAGATTTTGAGTCCTACATTTTGATATAGGAGTAAAAAGTGAAGCCATTCCTCACTGTATTTCCATCCTTTGGACATGATATAAATTCACAGAAAATCCTTTTCCCACCTTAAATATGAAGCACTAATTCAGATCCTGTGTGTAATATTCTGTATGAAAACTTGCTATGTTTAAACGTCAGCCTACTTTATTTTACTGCAGTTTCCTATGTAATACAGCTAGCAATACAATCAAAGTGAGATGTTTCCAATTTACTGAACAGGACAACATGGACAATACGTTAATATGTTCTCCTGAAATACCCAGAGAGTTGCTCTTGTTTGCTTCCTCCTTTGTGGACACATCCACAGATGGTCTTTCCATCTGGTAGGCAGAATCTGTTCTGCAGGACATATGGTACAGTTTAGTGTCTATTAGGAGTATCACTTTTTAAAAGAGTAGTACAAGTTTATCAGACTTAAGTTTCTGAATAGGGATATATGCTTACTCCACCAAAGAACCTTCAAAGTTGTTTCCTCTCTCATTAATACCCGTTTGAAAGATACTAGTTAAAATAATGCTTGTTCTTTGCAGTAGCCCATTAAGTAATTATCCTTTTTCCTGCTCTGTCATATAGTTTTGATGCTGAAAAATATTCACTGGTGGGTGGTTAGAATAAAAGCTGTTTTGTTACACTTCTAACAAAAATAACTGTCCAGTTCAGCACTACTTACATTCTGAATGTCATAATAGGAAATATACCAGGAGACAAAGTAGTGGTAGTAGTCTCAGCTAGAGTAGACCTATTAAATCTATAGTATTTTTATAAGTGTTGATGTGTATGTATGTGCCTTCAAGTTGCCTGTTGACTTATGGAGACCCTATGAATTCCATAGGGTTTCCTTAGGGAAGGAATACTCAGAGGTTGGTTTCTTGGTTCCTTCTTCTGAAATATAGCCTACAGCACCTGGTATTCATTGGCAGTCTCCCATCCAAGTACTAACCATAGAGTTATTTGGTTAAAAGAGACCACAAGGGCCATCCAGTCCAACCCCCTGCCATACAGGAATACACAAAGCACCCCTGACAGATGGTCTCTATTTAAAAACCTCCAAAGCAGGAGACTCCACTACATACCAAGGGAGTGTGTTCGATTGTCAAACAGCTCTGTCAGGATGTTCCTCCTAAGGTTTAGGTGGAATCTCTTCTCTTATAGCTTCCATCCATTGTGCCATGTCCTGTTTTCTGGAGCAGCAGAAAACAAGTTTGCTCCAGCCTCAATATGACATCCCTTCAAATACTTAAACAGGGCTATCATATCACTTCTTAACCATCTCTTCTCCAGGCTAAACATACCCAGCTCCCTAAGCCTCTCCTTATAAGGCATGGTTTCCAGACCCTTGACCATTCTGGTCACCCTCCTTTAGCTTCTCAACTTGCATTTTGAATTGTGGTGCCCAGAACTGATGTTGACCCTATCTTCCAAAATCAGATGGAAACAGATGCCTTTAAGCTACTAATTTACATACTGCTCATCAGTTGTTTCAATTACTGTATTGTAGTTTGGGCTAGCAATTGGATTTTGGCCAGGATTTCAGCATTAAAAAATTAAACTGCAAAGGCAGGATAATTGACAGAAACTGATTCAATAGCAGTATATATCCAATTTTGCCCTGAAAATTACGTACTGCTGTGGCATTTAAAATATTATGGATAATATTCTTGCCATCCTTCACAAGTACAACAACAACACATGGAAAGATACTGAGCGGCATAACAAGCAGTGTTTTTCTCATTTGTGTGTAAGTGAGATAAGTATCCTATTCACCAAGTGTGGGCAAGCTGTAGGGGCCAGTTTCCCACACTTGATACCCACCAGGGGATGCACTGAAACCTCTAGTTTTCTTTTTCAAAAAATCAAAGTGCAATAGGAGTTTCATATTGCTTTGAAGGATAATCACTGCTCCTGGAAATTTTCTGAACCAGTGATTGTTTTTCCCCTTTTTTTCTCCTTGTGGTGGAAGAACCAGAAAACAAGGGTTACAAAACAGCACATGTGTCCTAGTGGTAACCCCATGAGCTCCATAGGGTTTCCTTAGGTAAGGAATACTCAGAGGTTGGTTTGTCAGTTCCTTCCTCTTAAATATAGCCTATAGCACCTGCTATTCATTGGCAGTCTCCCATCCAAGTACTAACGAGGGCTGATCCTGCTTATCCTCCAAGATCAGATGAGATCTGATGTCTTTAGGCTACTTAAGACATCAGTGGTGTTTGGTACATCCCATGTGAACCAATTCCACTCTACTTTCAGTCTAATTATATATATATATATATATATATATATATATATATATATATATATATATATATATAGTCGCCCCTCCTAACTCGTGGATCTGAGATCCACACCCTTGAATATCTGCCACAGCAGCAATATTGGCAGCTATTGATGGACAGAGCCCATTAGTGAAAAGGTATATCACAGTCATGGATGGAGGACAGACCAGCTACAAGTCGACTGTGATGTTGTTTGATAACATTCGGCCATAGTTGCAAGCATCCTGCTTTAATTCCACTTTGTATCTTTGTGTGATAATCTAAGTATAACAGAATGAACCTATTCTAGATGCAGAACTGAGCATGGCATGCTGAATGTGACCTCTTCAAAGTGAATTGTCCAAGCCTTGTGCTAAAAGCCAAGTGCAAAAACCCCATCCTGTTCACATGCCATAACAAAAATGTTTCACATTTTCTATGTGTGTTTCTGTATGTGCTTAATTTACTTTCATATACATTGGGGGGGGGGGGGGAAGGGCAGGAAAAGAATATTACATGCATTTTTCTCCTAAGGGCCAAAAATGAAAAGATACATGCAGCGCAGATGCAGTCACCAAACTGAAGATTTCTCTTCCATCCTTAATGCAGCAGCAATAAAGTCTAGTCTCATGTCTGGATCCTTTGATCTTGTTCAAATTCATTCAACCATTGTCACAGCTTTGGTGAGCTGTCTCTTGAGTGTGTTTTCCTTCCTATAATCTTGTAAGTGAAAACATCACTTTCACACTTCACAATTCCCATTCATTCCATTGTCTTCTCTCTCTCTGTTTTCCTTTGATTTTGGGGGACAAAATTTAAGATCTCAACACCTGGAATAATCTGCCAGCTGGGGGACTCTGGAAATTGCCCCCAAAAGGTAACATTGCCAAGCTCTCATTTTCCCCAGCAGCTCAGCATTGCCATTGGCTTGCCTTCATTTTTCTCATTCAAGTACTGCTTAAGAACATATACAGTATCTCTTCAGCTGTGTGTCTCTTGCTTCCCTTACTTCCCAGCTCTGCGGTGCAGCTTATTACATCCAACTGCATCAGCTTACAAACTTTGATATCTAACTAGAGCAGATATAAATTTGCCTGTCAAAATCGCTCTCACGGTTTGTCACTTTAAATTTCAAAGACAGGTTATCCAGAGAGTATTCAATATGTGACATTAGTGCCTGATATCTGATAGTGCTTAATATTTGACATGTAACAACATTTCACATTTGACATCTCAAAATACTGACAATAGTTAATATGCAATGGTGTTATTCAGTCACATGGTATGGTCGCCAGGGTGTTGAGTTTGGAAGTTGAATGAGCAGTAGGTAGCAAGAAAATTAGTAATGTATCATTTACTTGCAGATTCTACTCTAAGGCTTCTTTCATTCACCATGCTCTTTTACCTTCAGGATTCCTCCCTGGATCTGGCACGTGGGCTTCAAGGTGACCACTATATTGGACAGGTTGCTGTGTTGATCAGTGTGTACAGTGTGATGAAACATGTTCAATCTTCCTTGTTAATTACTAAATTAAAACATAGCAACAAGCAATGTAGTAAAAACAATTCTCTAGACCAGGGCTCAATTCCCCATTCAGCCATGAAACCCATTGGGTGACCTTGGGCAAGTCACATGCTCTCAGCCTCAGAGGACGGCAATGGCAAAAAAAGTCTGAACAAATCTTGCCAAGAAAATCCCACAATAGGTTCCCCTTAGAAATGAACTCAGAAATTATTTGAAGGCACAAAACAATAAATGCAGTAAGAAACAGAAAAAAATCCTTGTATAGCAAACAAAACAAATACAGTCAGCTTTCTGTATCCACAGATTCTTTTCCACTGATTCAGCTATCCACAGCTTGAAAAGATATATTTTTAAAATATATGAATTCCAAAGAGCAAAATATGATTTTGCCATTTTATATAAGGGACAGCATTTTATTATACCATTGTATTTAGTGGAACTTGAGCATCCATAGATTTTTGTATCCCTGGGGGGTCCTAGAACCAAACCCCAGCAGATACCAAGGGCACACTGTATCTACCCTTAGGCTGATTCCATACGCAGCATTTTGTAACACATCCATTTCAAACAAAAATAATAGCTCTCCAGAAATTCTTTCCCTGCTCTCAGCTCCACAAACCCTATTCAAAGCTCTTTGATTCTTTTCTTCCTAACTGGCCTTAACTCTATTTCATCCTAGCCCTATCTAACTCTTTTACAGACAAACCTCTGGTTTTTATATTTGTCATCCCATTATCACACCTACCAGACTTCCATGAGCTGTGGCACAGTGTTTAAGTGCCGGTACTGCAGCCACAAGGTTGTGAGTTTAAACCCAGGGGCCCAAGGTTCACTCAGCCTTCCATCCTTTTGTAAAATGAGTACCCAGTTTGTTGGGGGCAATTGGCTTATAGATTGTAAACTGCTGAGAGAGTGCTGAGTTCACTGATAGTGATATATCAATACCAAGTACATTTCTATACTGTTTATCAATGCACTGAAGCACTCCCTAAGTGGTTTACAATGTGTAAGCTAACTACCCTCAACAAGCTGAGTACTCATTTTAGCGACTTCAGAAGGATGCAAGGATGAATCAACCCTGAGCCCCTGACTGGTATTGAACTCACAACCTTGTGGTTTGTGAGTGAGTGGCTGCAGTACAGGCATTTAACCACTGCATCACCAGGGCTCATGATAAGCAGTATAGAAATGTACATGCTGTATTGCTATATTGCTATATAGGTGAAAGGTAAAGGTAGTCCCTTGACATGAATGTCTAGTTGTAACTGATTGTAGTGGTCAGTGCTCATCTCCATTACTAAGCCAAAGAGCCAGCGTTGTCCAAAGACGACTCTGGTATTGCAGTTCAGGGGAGTGTGCGCAAGAGTTTTCAAACAGAGAATTTTAAGTTGGTAACCAAGTTGCATCCTCAGGATTCCACAGAATAGTGTCATGACTGAAACCACTATCTGCCATAACTTTTTCATGCAGACCCCATGCTATTTCTGGAGTTGAGAGTGCCTACTACAAGTGTCCAGGACCAAAGCCAGCAATGGATGGGCCTAGAGCCAAAACTGTATATTGTCCCTGCTGGTTGAATGATTCTGGGAAATGTAGTCCAAAAAGTGATTTTTCTAAGTTGTGAGAATAGGGAGGATGGTGACATTCTATTATACTTTTAGGAAACTATATCTTTTCAGTCTCTAACACTTGCATCCTTGCTAAAATACTCTCGGAAGGATTTTATTAGTTTTATTGAATTCATTTCAGAAAAATGAGACTACTCAACTACATGTTATAAGAGCAAGAACTGTAGGATGATGGTTGTTGTTGGTTGCGTGTTCTACAGCTAACTCATAATCAGCTGTTTAATCATCAAGAGTAACTTTTTTGTTTTCTTTAAAACCCAACAAAACCTATGCCATCCTGTCACTAAAAATTGTTTACAATTCATAATGAGCTTTTAAAATTAAGTGGTTCCCCTTTGTACACTGGGATAGTTTTAAAACTTAATGGAATATTTACTCATGAAGATGAAAACATTGCTGATACATTATTTGTTTTGAAGTGCAGCTGGCTCTATTGTAGTAATGCCATTGTTTTATAGCATTATGACATATAATCCCAATTAAAATTACAAGGCTACACTTGCATCTCCTCCTGCATGGGCAAAGGTCACAAGTAGTTTTAACGTTCACAGGTAATTGGATTAGTACTGTATTACAGACTGTTATTAAAAATATTCTTTTTTCTGTATACAAACTAACCCAATCCTTAGATTTTCCACATTTATTTTTTGATTTTTTTTTTTAAAAGGGGCAGAAAATGTATAGAGACTCTCAAAGGATTTTAAAAACAAAATATAAAATTTAATGTAAAGAAAAGTCATTGCTTTTAAAGAATGCATTATAGAAAATAATCAAGAGCCTTAAGCTATAATAGTATTGCAAACTGAAATATAAAATATTGCAACTCCTCATGGTCAATGAATAGATTAAAAGGTGAGGAAGAAAAGGGTGTATTAAATACACACACACACATACACACACAAACCCTTGGGCTGTAGGTACACTCTTGCATTATATGTAAAGAATCCACATAACTCAAATAGTCTACATTACATCCAATTGTTAGTCCCAACTGAAGCAGACCAATTGAATCAACGGGATATACATAAGTCCTTTTTTTAGTTAAGGGGGGATCAATTTAAATTAGGATTTATAACTGAATGTAAGCCTCTGTTTCCTATTTATACGACATCTGTTTAAGGAATACTACTGATTGGGGGGAGTATTGATCAACCCTTTCATGACCCACCATATAATAATGAGCAAATGATTTGCATTACATAATAATTTGTTGTTGCCTGCATTAGGGGATCTAGAATATGGCAGGTCTAAGAGAGAAGGGAGAGGAACCTCTATTGCATGCTCAGGTTTGGAGAGGGAAAGGGTGAACAAGCACTGGGGTGAATGGAGAAAAGGACAAATAATAATAATAATAATAATAATAATTATTATTATTATTATTATTATTATTATTATTATTATTATTATTATTATTATTATTATTATTATATTTCCTGCCTCTCCCTGCGGATCGAAAGAGGAAGACTGGAGGGGAGACAAGAGAAATAACACTGGAATAGAGTGCGGTGGGAGGTCAAGAGTCTTACTAACCAGGTTCAACTAGTACAGGCTGAACAAGTACCAGAGTAGAAGAGAGAGAAAGAAAAGGAGTTAATGGGAGACAGAAGCAAGGTAAAGAGCGTTGGTTCAGGACAAAAGTAATAGTTATCTAACCTGTATAAAGGCAAGGTTTTTTGCTTTGAAAGACGTGAAAAGTAAAATCAGAATACCTCAGTGGCAGAGATGAATTCTCTGTAGGCCTGTCACACAAGTGTAACTACTTGACAAAATTACTAAGTAAACACCTAAATGTCTGAGAACATATAATTTACTATTTAAATGTGTCATGGTTAAAATTTCAGCTGTTTTTAAACTGCTAGTTATATAACATACTGGTGGACTTACAAAACAATTCCAGCAAGAGTGCCCTCAAAATACTGAGTTCTGCACGGAGAGATTGCAGGACTGGAATTGAGGACTACATATATGTAGGTGAAGGGAGTCTATCCTTGCTTCTGAAAATATGCAAATGATCAATGGAACTTTAGTAAAAGCAAAAGAGTCATTTATTTTACCTTCATTAAATGAATTTGGGGCTTGACAGATGGGCGGCTCAATGCCCCAAAAGCAGGCCGTAGCAACCACATGGCACAGCCTGCGCATGGAGCACAAAGAAACACTGAAAAGGGACTTCTTTTTGCACCATAGAAGGGGCGGCATAACTGCCATGGTGTGGTGTTATGATGCCCCTTGTGCACAGCATTGCTTAGGTGCTGTGCACGGGGGACATCATCGTGGTGCACCCCATGTAAATGGCTGCACGCCAAGATGGCACCCTGGGGGAGGAAGATGCACTTTGAGCATGTAAATTCATCCCTAGAACACAGTCAGGCCGGCACAAAGTCTGTACTGCCTCTTCCTCTCCATGCACAGCAATAGTTTTAAAATAATTGCAAATAATAGTGCAAATTCTAAGTAAAGGGTTGTTGCTGGGTGGTTTTTTCATTTTGTTTTGAGGGTTTTTTTTGCAAATTCTTTGGCCTGATGTGTGAAAGAATGAAATGGAGTAATCTGAACATTCACAAGACTTTTATATCTCCTCTTAACAAAGCATGCTTCAAGTAGAAATTCTGCTGAAAAATCATGATTTGTAAAATGTTTTTAATGCTAATGACTAAAGGGCTGTACAGACCAGTACATTGTGCCATCCTGTGGGCAGGATGAGGGCTGAGTATCCACATGCTCCAAGCCCTAACAATGCCACCTGGGCACCATTTTGGCATGCTCCCTTCTAGACAGTGTGCGCCATGATGATGCCCCTGTGGCACAGCACCCAAACCGCACAGCACAGAAGCAGCGTCATGGCACACTGCCATGCCTACAACACCCCTTCCAGGATATTAAAAAAGGAGCTGCTTTTCGCTGCTTCTTTTTGCTCCCTCCGGAAACCATGGCATGCAGTTGCCGCAGCCCCAATCCAGGGCAAAAAGGGGTAGCGCCCTGCCGGCCATCTGTACAGCCCCTAATTTTGGCACAAGATAAACAGTAGCACCATTTTAACTTTCAAATGACCTTTGAGAAATCTTCATCATCTTTCTTCAAAATAATATTAGTCTTATACAACAATTTAAGTCTTATACAGCAATGCAATCTTCTGTATCTTTTCCACTATACATCAGCACATTGTCATTAGGTTATCTCATAATAAAATACTCAGAATGAAGTCTAAATTTTATCCTTTACTAACAGTATTTCTGTTGGTAGAAAAATTATCATTTATCTTAATGATTCATTATATGTTCCAAGTCTAAGACAAGAAATAAAAAATAAGGGATCATTTGATTGTAAATGTCAAAAAATATGCTTTATCTAAAGACCTGAGCATGTTTTATTTATAAAAACTGAGTAGAGATAATTTATATGGCTAAAGGAGTCATTTTTCTGCTGAAATTGGTTTTGTCTATACAATAAACTCCAAGTGGTGTCTTTTGTCTATACAATAAACTACATCAGGTAACAAACAGAATGTAAGGCACTGTATGCCATAAATCACTGTCATGAAAAATTAACATAATCTTTTATTTGAAAATATCACAAGCCCCTAATATTTATATTGGCTTATACTATGTCAAGGCAATTCACAATATACTTGGGGGAGGGGACAAATTTCCACGATGTTTATGAAAACCAACAGCCGTCTAGGAAGACTTCCAAACTGTTAAGAGGGGAAAATGTTCAGACTGAGATGAAGCATGCTTGTTTGTTTTCGTAAACTAATTTAAGATTTTCAGATTCAAATCTCTATTTGGTTCACTGTATAGCGTTGCGGTGGTTGTTTTCTTTGGTTCTGCCTACCTCACATAAGTGAGGGAGAGAGGGAGAGAGACAGAAGTTTGCTGTTTGGTATTGACTGATTTGATCAGTTTTATGTCCTATTCTATCCAGAATTTGAAAAAAAGCTATTGGCCTACAATCTCCAGAATCCCTCCAGTCAAAATGATGAGGGATTCTATAACGTAATCCACCAAATGAGCTCTTCCAAGCTCTGAACTATACCGGGGGCTCAAAGAGGCTTGCAGCAGTGTCTAAATTATAGTTGTCTTTCATTCTCTGAGTGCTTCTCCTAGGAAAGTGATCTAAGATTAACAGTGACATATAAGTTCTCTGTGAAGCCACCATAAATGTTTTGTCCTTACTATTGGGTACTGGAAGATTTTCCAGGCAAGAGTCAGTCATTAGATGCCCATTATAAAGTACACATGCATTAGACTGACAGACAGTCAATGGCACCAATCCTTCTTGCACTGCAGCAGAATGACATTGACAGCAAGGTTTTGAGCAGAGGTCCTAGATCTGTATTTTCCTCTGCAGTGGCTGCTATCTGAAGCAGATTTTAAGACTGATCCAGTGTTGTGCATGAGCTCATTCAGACGCCTATCCTTTGATTATTTTGAAGCACTGCCCTAGTTACCTTTCCCCACAGAACTCTTCCATGCAGGACTGAGCATGAAATGGGTGATTCCATATTGCTTGAGTGATCACAAAGAATCTTTCCTCAGCACAGTACAGGAGGGTGAATCTTGTTTGCTGGGTTCTTTAGCTTGGAGGGTTCTCTCTGGACTTCCCTCATTATTCTACTGTGGCCTCTTTTAGTGAATTAAATGGCAGGCCATAACTCAGTAGCTGAGCAGACCTTTTTCCATGCAAAAGGCCCCAAATTCATTCCCTGGTATCTCCAGGCAGGGCTTGAAAAACCTCCACCTGATACATGGGAAAGCTGTTGTTAACCAGTGATGACAATATTAGGTTGTGACCTACACTTTGTCTCAGTATGAGGTAGCAGCTGTTCCCTGCTGAAGCTTCCTATACAGAGCTAAATGAATACCTGGATCTGCTTTGACAGCAGTTTTCCTTATTCACACAACACAGGGCAAAGTACAACCCTAAGACTACGTGCAGCACCCCAAGGCTGTTTTTGTAGAAACCTCCAGATTGGCCTTTTTCCTGACCAAAAACAAAAGTAAATGTCTGCCCTCAAACAGCAACAATTCACATTTTAAATAGTTTGTGTTGGTTGGGGTCTTGCCTTCTTTAACATTAAAATGTCTTTTTTAAAAAAAACAACAACAGTGGACTTCCAGTCATTTTTGGTTTTGTGCACATGGCCCCTAGAAGATCCCAGGAACAGAAAATTAATTTCATCAAGTTTTTATATATTTGTAAATGTAGTACCAAGTTATAGAGATAATAATTCCCTTTTCACAACACAGTCAAGTTACCATAAAAAAATACATTAACTGGTGATGGTGGTATTAAGCTATTAGGAGTATTGTTCTATTCCTCTATGTACATAATCACTAGACAGCTATTTTGTGAAACATGTTACAACTTATTAAGCATAATAAAAAAGCATTAAACACAAACAAGTGTAAAAACAATTTAAATCTTATGCAGGCATCATTAAAAAGTATTTCAGGCCATCAGTTTATGTACTTTGAAATTAGCACATAGAGATGTACATATCGTACATGACTTAATGAAATGAGCCCCCCTCCCCACTCTGATACTCATATCCAGTATTTTACAGCTATATGAAGTCCAGCTATCCAGTTCACCTATTTGAGCAATCAAATTTGTTTATTATTTATATTGTATAAGCACACAACTATTGTTACTAAATAAATATCGTTACAGTATAGTATATCCTCACCTCTGAAAGCAATACCCAATGAAACAGAATGGGGTGAGAAAACTCTCATAAATGTTGTTTTAAATTGCATATTCTGTACATAATTGGCTTATCTGTCAAATTTGTGTTCTTTGGCTTAACAGTTTTCACCTTTAAGTTTGTTCCATCCCATTTCTGCATCAGTATGTGCATTTTGAATTCAAAAGTCCATAAATTTTTTTGTTTGTTTGTTTTATAAGCATTCTGTGGATGTCACAAACATCAGGCAGGAAGATCAGTATCTATTGGACAATTTGGAAATGTAAAAAATATTTGAGGCTACAGAGCACTATATGTGAGTGGTAAGAAGAAAATATCAGATATACAAGAATAGCTGGATAAACTTCAATTGGATAAACTATGGAGATTATCACACAGCTGGGATAGACACAGGCTCTAAAACTCAAAGCTGGATCTTATTGCATTGCTCCATGGCCAGGCAATAGGCAGCACATATGCAATCCAGGCTTCTCCAGGCTTCTCCCGCAGCTTTTCAAAAATTGGATTTTCCCATTCTTGAAAAGCTGTGGGAGAAGCTGGGGTGGCATATTGGCTGCCTACTGCCCAGTCACACAACAGTGTGATAGGATCCATTTTTGAGTTTTAGATTTACCCATCCATTCCAGTGGAACTTCGCTGTGCAGTAATCTTCTATGGCTGGAACAAAAGGGAAGTATGAATGGACTAGTGACAACTATGGATCTTAATGAAGCAATTAAAAAGATTAAAGCTGAAAAGCCTTCAGACCCAGGTTGATTATCTGCAGTTTACAAGAAATTTGAAGATAAATTACTTCAGCCACTAAAAATGGTATGTGATGAGTTGTTAGGAAAAGTGTAGAAGTCCGACTCTTGAGGAATGCCTATATTACTGTAATTTATAAGGAAGATACAGATAAGACATTAACAAAGAACACAAGGCCTAAAGCAGTTGGGCTAAATAAAGTGGCTTCTGGCCATTTTGGGGGTGTGGCGTTTATACGATATATGCCCCGAAGTGGCAGGAAGCCATTCTGAAGCCAGATAACATGACCTGAAGTCACTGGAGTGGCAAAAAGCTGCTCCTGACAGTGGCCCATTTGGGACTTCAGCAGAGGCAGGCTTCAGGACCATGGTATTTGGCTGCTCCTTTTGCACCGTCTGCTTCACCACATAGACCTATTCCATTACTGTATTAAACTATAACTATAATGTATTTACTACTATTCATGAAGTTGAACATTCATGAGGTTCAGTTTAGCCAAAAAGACAACTAAAGAATAATTTTAGAACTATACTTTATATTGATTTTATTGTATATAACCTTATTGTATACAGTGATGTGTATTGTATGAATGTTTTACTAATGGAACAGCTTACCAGTATAATTCAAATGAATTGTCTTTGCATGCCACTGCTATAATACCATTCAGCTGTAAACATTAGAGTGAACATTACTGCATCTGAATGTTGTAAAAAAAATTCACAGAATACTGGAATTATTGATGTAAATTCATCTTTTTTTTAATTCCAGTGTGCTAAAAATCAATATTTTCTAAGATACTGACATTTGACCATCAAAACATCATTTAAAAGCATAGAGCTAGTCTCCTGTAAATATACTATATAGTAAGAATAGCCTTTTGTTTTTCCTTTTGCTATAATATTTGCATTATGGGATAATTGTTTTCATCATCAATACATGAATTGTACAAATAAGTTGCATGTCTGACCCACATATACAAAAATATTTTTGCTGTATTTTCTTAATGAAAATCATCTTGTTCATGAGAAAACATAACCCTTCAAGATACTTTAAGTTATGTGTCTGCCTTTTTGATCACACCTGACAGGGAACTGGTATTATTGGATCCAGTGGGCTAAATCCAGCATTATGCTAGCACACTGCCAATCATGCAGTGAAAGTTTCCATTCCCCATCTTTCCTAAAGTAAGGAAAGGAGCCATAGGTTAGAGTGCATGTAGAAGTAGGGATGTGGTAAAAGCTCATTGCTGTTCATTAAACATACAGTATTTCGGGGTTTCTCAATGCTTGACTCAAGTATTTATGAGCTCTGAAATTTGGTATCTGCTTGACCAGGGGATGAAGATTTGCAGACACTTCATTTAAAAAATAGCAATGGGACAGACACTTCAGTGAGAAATTCAATATTCAGGATGTGATGTTTGTTTGTTTGTCTGCTTAAGTAATAGAAGTAGCAATGCCTCAGTCATTCTTTTTAATTGTGTGACTCTGACTCATGGCAATTTGAATTATTCCTCTTAGAATCAAGGGAGAGAGGGAAATCCATTCTAAAGATAAACACAGGCTATCCTTCCCTGTTCAGCTGCAAGTGGAATTTAGTGATTCACACTGCTAATTGCAAGAAGCATTAGGAAGAGAAAGATAGCTGAGTGTGTCATAGCACTCACACTTTGAGAATTTGTCAGGAATAGTTCACTTCTCTGTGAGAGGCAAGCGAGTTGTTCTTGTTCTCCACAGATGACAAGGAGTAAACAACAACAACAACAACAACATTTCCTGCTCCCTTCAGGGATGGGAAGAATAAAGAGATAAATTTACATCACTATGCAGAAGTTCCCAAATTCAGTCCCCAGCCTCTCCAGGTAAGGCAGTTTTTCTGTGTTCATTTTCACAAAACTGCTCCAGAACAAGCTCCAATTTTCCAAGGACTTTATCCCACCAGCCTACTATCGAGCCAGAATCACACTAGTTTATGAATGGAAGCATATCGGTTTGACATCGATCTTATTACACTTTCCCATAATCTGTTTTCCACACTACCAAACACTGTCTTCAGCGAAGAAAGGTGGGAATGAGCAAATATAACTGCCAACTGCCTCCTGAAGCTGGTTGTTATACGAATGTGCACACAACAGCCAGCTTTGGGAAGATGTTGCCCACCACAATCACTACAAGGTAGAGGGGGAGAGGAGTAGAATCACATTCATGCGCACCACATGACTGCCAGAGAAGTGGAGCTACAGCAGAAGGGACCTATAGTACAAAGGCAGTAATGGAATAGCAGCAAGATTGAGAGCCCAGTGATGGGTTTTGTGATGTTGTGTGATAAGTACCAGCAAAAACACTTTATCCTATTAATATTCTGCTTTGTGTGATAACCTCATGTGATAAAGTCCCATGACAAGATTTTGGGGACATGCTGGGAGCTTAAAAGAAAGTGGGATTTGAGCTGACTGTGGAATCCATTCTGCTGGTGGACAGAGACTGCTGGATACAGCCCAGCAATCCTAACTTCAGAATGCATGGATCTGAGTTACACAGCTCAGCTTATTTTTTTAACTCTTTACTATCAGTATTTTAGGAGTGGTAATAATCATGTCCTTTGCAGGTCAATTCTAAATATTGTTCAGCTGAGGTGTCATCTCTACTTTTACAAAACTGAAACCACTCAAAAGTTCATAAAAGCCCCATGTCTATTTGCAGTATCACATGTATACAACAGTCATTAATAATGTGCTAACATGGTATAGTGGTCAGAGTGTTGGACTACAACAATGTGAGACCAGGGTTCGCATCTCCACTTGGCCATGAAAACTCACTGGGGGACCTTGGGTCATTCAAATTATATCAAGAAAACTGCATGATATGGTTGTCTTAGGGTCACCATAAGTCAGAAATGAAGACACACCGCAGCAGCAGCAACAAGAACAGTTCCTCTTCTATTCTTCAGAGAAAGAATATCAGTCAGTCATCTGCACCGGCCATATAATTATGATTTACTTCACATTTTCGTGTGTGTGTGTGTGTGTGTGTGCGTGCGCATGCATGTGTGCATGTTGGATGGAATGTGCCTTTCCACATGAAGGAGTGATCCCATGCAAATTCTGCACCTTGGTTCAATGTGCCTGGTGTCAGAGTTGGGCAATGAGTAGTGTGGTAAGGAAGAAACTAGGAGCCATGGAAAGAAAGAAGATGTTATGGCTGAAGGCTAAATCAGAACCAAAAGACAGACTGTGAAACAAGATAAGGAGCAAGCCAGAACTGATCTAGCAAAGAGTACACAAACACACTTCTTTTTGGAGATCTGGAGCCTGGGTAAAAGAGTCTAATGTCAAGGCTATTAATAATACGTAAGCCACAAGATATTATCAACTATCTGATAGTGTGTGTGTGTGTGTGTGTGTGTGTGTGTGTGTGTGTGTGTGTGTGTATTCAAAGAAATAAGTGTATAGCCCCAAAACTGGATCTCAGAATTTTTTTAAGGACTGAAACTTTCCTTTTTGGGTTATAAATTGGGGGCTGAATAGGAATTGTCAAGATAAATCATTTTGGAATTTGTATTTGTGGAAGATTAGGGACTAACACTGTGCTTTGATGCATTTTAAATATTGCTATTATCCTATTGATTTTTATCTTTCACAGAAAAAATTGACATTCTTTTAAGATAGTTTGGTGGTGTGGATCTTTTCTCTGAGAGGCCAATAATAATGTTACATGTTTATTGTCACATTTCTGTGAATAGGACTATATCTGCGAGCTTTCCTTAAAGCAGTATCAGGTTAGAGTTTCAGGATATTCAGAAGGTTTGCCCTATGAGAACTAACTGTTATCAGACAATTTGTGGGGCCTGCCCTTGAAGAAGCCGTGAAGCTGCAGCTAGTGCAAAAGGAAGCAGCTCAACTGCTGATGGGAATACTATACAAACAGCATGTAATGCTAATCTTAAAAGAATTGCACTGTCACTTGTTTCCAGTCTGAATCAAGGGGCTTATGATAGGATTTAAACCCTTAAATGCCTTGGAAACTCAATACTGAGGGAATGCCTTTCCCTATATATGCTGCTCAAGGATTAAAGTTTGCTGGGGTGGGGCCCTCCTCCTCATTCCACCTATGAGATCAATACACTGTATATATCAATATAATACGTATTACAACTTATAGACACATATGTGCTACATCTCAAACAATCACCTTCCTAAGAAGGCAATTCCAGATTTCCCCCCCATCTGCTACAAATTCCAATTGCTTAGAAAATGGTATCCATCCCAGACATATCAACATGTTGAAGAGTATGAGGTGCATTAGTGCAACCTACAGTTTTCCTGATATGAACTAGCAACTTTCTTCCTTATGCTTTGTGCTATCATTCAAAACCATTGTTGGATGCAAGAGAGATCCAGTCTATAACAGAACGGAAGCATCACTGGCATCTGAAAAGGAATCTTGAGATCCTGCAGATTCTCCCAACTCCAATCTATTTCAAATTACAATCAGCCCTCTGTATCCATGGATTCTGCATTCACAGATTTAACCAACCATGGTTTTAAAATATTCAAACAAAACAAAAACAAAAATGCCAAAAAAACCCAACCTTGATTTTGCCATTTTATTTAAGGCTTGCCATTTTACTCTACTACTGTATATAAGAGAACTTGAGCATCTATGGATTTTGGTATCTACAGGGAATCCTAGAACCAAACCCCAGCAGCAGCCGAGGGCCCACAGTATACCAAATGGATTGAACTGATCTCTAATGGTGTTACAATGAAAGAGGTTAAAAGCCTTTGCCCCTTCCATGATATTTGGAACTACAGTTTCCACAACCCCTTACAACTGAACATGCTGGGTGAGGCTAATGGGAGATGTCAGCCAAAACATTTAGAGGATCAAAAGTTACCTACCTCTGGAGTGGAAGAACTACTGAAGTTCAACATAGCAGACCATAGCAGACCATCTAGTGTAAAAAGAAACAACCAAATATCATCAAGATAGCTGATGGCTGTCAGAGGTGCTTGACCTATTTATGAATAAGACAATCCAAGGAGCCTTCCAAGTTACTAAGGGGCTGTGCAGATCGGCCATTAAGGTGTCCATATGACGCATGCCCTGACTCTGCCCATGGTGGTGTGATGCTGCACACCGCTTCACATGGCATGTGGCATCACGATGCTCCTCTGGCACTGCGTCCATAAAACACAGTGCCAAAGAAGCGCCTTAATATCATGGCACTGTGGCTATTGCTCTCTTTACAAGCTGCAAAAGGGGGTTGCTTTTTACAGCTCCTTTTTGCACCCTGGAAAGGCCAGATCAGGGCCGCAGCGTGTGGTTACTATGGCCCTGATCTGGTGCAGGTGGAAGCAGCTGCAGGCTGTCCCTTAGAGGCGGTCTGCACAGCCTCCGAGTTTACTTTCAAGACAGACCCAGTAGCTTGGATAGATTCTGTAAAGGATTCACAGCCCCAGTGACATAGAGGTCATTATCTCCAAATGCTCTCATATAATTTTGTCTCTTTTAGCCTTATAAACAATAAGGCTCAGCTACTGGTATGCAAGATATTTCACTCTGTACAAGCAATCTGTGCCAGCTTTGCTGATCACCATAGGAACTATAGTGGGCCCTTGGTAACTGCTGGGGTTTTGTTCCAGAACCCCCTGTGGATAATAAAATTCATAGATGCTTACATCCCATTAAACAGATTGGCATAGTAAAATGCTGTCTCATACATAAAAAGGCAAAATCAAGGTTTGCTTTTAGAATATATATATTCTAAATATTTTCAATCAGTGGATGGTTGAATCCATGGACAAAGAATTGGTAGATACGGAGGACCAACTGTATAAATACATAGAAAACACAGAGCACATTTGATTATATGCTTCCATTGCTGGATGCTTCTAGTGCTTCATGTGTGGCTGTGGGTGTGCACCATAAAAGTGGAGATAAATGTTTTCTCCAAGAGAGCCTTTTTTTCAGTTGAATTTCTATTTAACTGGTGTGTATGCAGCATGGTTTTAAAATTGCCTTACTGTGGCATTATACAATCAAAGTAAAATAAACATGTGGACAGTGTGCTAGCTTCACCCCTTCTGTCACCACTGGGAAGGTGACTTTCTGGAGAGAGCCCCCTCAGTGGCTAGAGGCTTTCCATTTAATCCAGCCTGTTGAGGAATCAAAATTCAAATACTGAGCTTCCATGCAAAGCTTCACGTGGGAAGCTTTAATGTTCAGAGAAGGCTCTCTTCTTTGCATGCTGGAAACATAATAGAAAAATGCAAGAAACAAGTGTGAAAGCACTCCTCCTTCTTGGCCAGGTGGGGACTAGAGACAAAGGACAATAAAAGATAGGTGATACAATTTCCATTAGCAACAGATAAGTAACTTCCCTTGAGATCCAGTTGATCCTGTGCTGTGGGAAGGTAGTTGCCCTTTAGGCAGAAAAAATGTGCTCTATGTGCTCTATAGATGCTCTATTGGAGTTGGACCAATAAAACTATCACCTTTTGTGGGTTTTGCTTTTTTTTAAATTATATTATTATTATTATTATTATTATTATTATTATTATTATTATTATTATTATTTGCATTTGCATTTGCATTTTGCTGAATGGCCAACATGGCTACCCCTGAATGTTTCCTGGATTTGAAGACATTCAATTTAGCCACAATGGGGGAACCTTGAAACAAGAGGGGGCCAAATTACTGCGACTTAACTCTGAGGTTTTGTACCTCCAACAAAGGTAAAACTCATTAATTAGACTACAGCTGGCAACGTTTACCTATTCAGCACATAAAAGCTTTTCCAGATGTAATATTACAGAGAATCCTTGCTGTTAATTAAATGGCATGTGCCTAAGAAAGGGACAATTAACTCTGCACATGACAAGGACAGCTGATTCTCAAGGAAAGTTACTTGCCTTGAGAGAGAGGTCTCAGTTGGGCCTGTTTGTCATTGGGCCTGTTTTTCCTAGTGGGGTTGACATTTTATAACCTGTCATTTGTTGCCTTTTGTCCCTAGTGCTCCCATGGCCAAGGAGGGAAGTGGCCTCTGTCAGCACTGAAATCCCTCAATACCTCCTTAATTGACAACAGAGTAACATCAGAGACAAAATGTAGGCCTGTGACTCTAACCTTGGTCCAAATCACACTGCAGAAATAATCCAGTTTGAGGCCACTTTAACTTCTCTGGCTCAATGCTAAGGAATTCTGAGAACTGTACTTTTGTGAGACATTTAGCCTTCTCTGTCAGAGAGCTCTGGTGCCCCAATAAACTACAATTTCCAGGATTCCCTATCACTGATCCAGGGCAATTAGAACAATCTCAAACTTGATTATTTCTGCAGTGTGCTTTGGACCACCATCACCTTTCTTCTCCTGTATGATTTTTAACATCATTGCCTGACAAAGAAGCCAGTGAAGCTTCAAAAAGTTGTATAATGTATTTTAAGTTTTAGAGTTGCCCTGTTAAAGGTCCACTGCTTTGTGAATTTTGTTATATTTTACATCTATGGAAGGCAGCAGTCAAAAGAATAGGGAAGCAGCATCTGACAGTCCTGCCTGAACTGGAAATGCTGTAGATCCCTTAAATAATAACCATCTAACTATAACCTAATCAAAAGAGGTAGGGAATAAATTACAAAATTGTGCCAAATTGGGGGAAGGCCTCTTGCAAAGATCAAGAAACCAGTATATAGAAAATGTAATGCATGCCAATACTTTTTTGCTGAGTACTTCCCACGTTATTTCACATGATTTTCATGTCCAGTCTCATGGTCTTCCTTTGCACTGGTAGCAAAAATGGAAATTAATTTAACTATGGATATTCGAAGAAATGCTGAGCCCATGCTAATGCTGACTGACCAGCCTAAAGTATTTGCTTGCTAGCAGTCATTGTCAAAATCAATGTGACTGGTTGTTGCAAATTAACCTCAAGCACTGTTCTATTTCAGCACTGCCATGATAAACAATGCAAGTGATCTGACCTGCCATTTATCAAATTCAGCCAAATAAATTATTAGACCCATGGAATGTGCATGCACTAGGCAAACACTTCCTAATTGCTATTGTTACAGAAAGAAAACACATTCAAAATATATTTAGCAATGTCAGAAAAGAGTACAGCCTATTCACAGCCTGTTGGTATTCAATTAATTTATTGTACTACACAGTGTTGGGAGTTTGCAGGAGAGCAGGTTTTTGTGTTTTCTGGATATATTTTTTTAGTGTTGTTCTGCCATTTTTCTTCCAAACAGATTATAAGAAGAGAATAAACCAAATTGATAGCGACAATTCATTTTGTTAGAACTATAGAAACAAGACAATATATCAACATTTTCTCATTCCAAACTTCATGCAGGATTTTATTTATATTATTATTTTTGTAGAATCACATGTCTTTTCATGGCTTTTGAGCTGTATTTTTTTTTTCTACAGAGCTCTGACATTTCTGTGTTCCTTTTTTCCAGAGCTTAGAAAGTGGCTTTTAAGAAGACCAAATATAATGACAAGCTGAATATATCCATTACTGAGCAATGATAGGATAATGCACGGGATCCAGAGTATCATCCTATCACTTCTCCACAATGGATGGCTTCAACATGTTCTCCTCAATCTCCAAATCCTGCTTTATTTTGTCAGTGTAGTAACCATTTTGCTTATATTATTTATTTAACTTATATCCTGACTTTTCTCATATGGGAACAAAGGCAGTTTCCAGTGTAGAATTCAAACAAATTAAGATTAAAATAAAATATGATCCAAGCATTTTAAAGAAAACTTTAAATAGACAATCATATTAAAATACTGGAAAAAGTTTAAAATACACCTAAAACCTAAGATAAAGGTACAACACAACCCATTATAGTACCACAGCTTTAGTTAGTCCCCCAGGCCTGATCCCTTTTCATACAACTATCGTGGGGTTATCCTCACATAACTTTTTTGTTGTGCCACATTGCTCTTTACCATGTTTTAAAAATTTTACACAAAGCACACATGTGGCTGCCTGAAAACAGTCCTTTCCACACCGAAAGCTACACTGTTTTCAGGGAAGGCAGTACAGTTCTCAGAAGAAACTATGTAGTTTCTGGGAAAGTGCAGTTTTCTGAGCAGACTGCACAACTTTTTTAGAAAAGCTGTGCAATTTTTCATCACTGCAGAGGGAAAATATCCCTGGATGTTTCAAAGCCTATGTGACAAAAAATGTTTCAATGTTTTTGACATGTATCAGGCTGGGGTGGGTGGGATTAGACTTACTACCCCTAAACCACACTAATGGAGCAGCACACAAAACATATTGGCTTTTTTTTTAAAGTCAGTTGAGCAACACATTTAACTGGTCTGGATTTTCCCTCAGTTTGTAGGGAGGAAATCTTAGGGCTGGATTTTATTTTACAGTTTTGCCAGCTGTGTGGAAATACTGTTTTAAACTAGTGATCTTAAAATCTTCTTTGAATATACCTTTTAAATCTAAGCATTTAAAGGATTGCTCCAACACATCTCAAATCCCCAGCGACTACTTAAAATATAAATAAAATATAAATAATAAATAAACATATTACTTGCTTCAGATCCTATCTTCCAAGCAAGACAGTTGACAGGCAATTGTCCTGTCCCAGTCATAGCATATTACAGAGTTCAGGAGATTCATCCAGTTTTCATTGTCAAACCATTTGATATATTTTAAGCTTTTAATTCTTTTAAAACTATTGTTATTATTTATTATTTTAAATTGATTTTATTGTAAGCCAGTCTGAGATCTCCAGATACAGGAGGAATATAAATACTCCAATAAATAAACAAAGAAATACACTACCTCCTATGTTTTTCTATAATTTGTTTGAGTATTTTTCCCTAGACAAAATCTGTGTCCGTATGATTACTTTTCATGGCTACACAATGTTTTTTCATTGGTAGCACTATAAGAAAGTACCTTCAAAAACACTGATACATGGTTGTGCAGAAGAATAGCACCTAGCAGCATTCAGGGACAGAAGAATATTGCAAATTTATTCCTCCCCCCGTCTTTTGCTTTCATTGCTTGATTTTACATCTCTGCCCAGTGGCAGCTGATGGCTTCCATCTCAGTGACACAGTGAATCCATTAATAATTATGTTTTATAAAAACATAAAACATCAAAAGCCGTGTACATTTTAGGACTTCAGCATTGAATAGCTTCAACACTAGCAGAAAACAACAGTCTTGAAACAATTACTAAGGAAAGTCAAAGAAGAAAGTGCTAAGGTTGTGCTTAACATTGAACATTAAGAAAATAAAAACAATGACCATGGAAGGTGTACATTAATTCATCGTAGATGATGAGGAAATCGAAATGGTCACAGATTTCCCATATCTTGGATCAAACATTGATCAGAACAGAGACTACAGTCAGGAAATCTGAAGAGTATGACTAGGAAGGGCAGGCATGAAAGAACTAGACAAGATATAACGCTGAACACTAAAGTTAGGATTGACCAAGCCATGGTATTCCCCATCACCATGGGAGAGCTGGACTGTGAAGAAAGTGAATAGAAAGAAAATGTCATGCCCAGCCTGGAGGATGACTCGGAGGACTCAGAAGATGAGCCAGAGCCTCTGGGACCTGAACCTGCAATTGGGGAGCCTGAGGCCAGCCCTAGTTCTGCTGTAGCAGAGTCTGTGGCCTCTCCAGAGGTTCAGCAGCCAAGTCTGCCTGGGGCCAAGGCTGTGGACATGGCAGAGGATCAGGGGACTGTGCCTATCTTCAGGGAGCATTGAGCCGAAAGGAAGGGCCTTCGAAGGTCATGGAGGCTTTATTAGAAATGAGTTGGCAATCACACACATCTGAATGCCTGCTGCCTGCCTGTTTAGGCAGCTGGAGCATGAGTGTCTGGTTGCCAGTGATTATTTGACCTTCTTGGAGGAAAGACTCTGTCTCCCATGGCTTTTTGGACCAAACGCTTGCTTCTTAGACTGCTGACCTATCTTGATTATCTGGAACCCTTGACCTTGGACTGCCTATTGACCTGCCTATCTGTTATCTCGAATCTCGGACCATTTAACAACTCTTTTGGTAATCCTTCTTCTGATACCGCCTTTAAACTCAAAGACTGTGTTGCTTGCACTGACTCTGCTATCCAGGAGTTGGTTTGTTTGAGAACTAGGCTAGCCTTATCAGCCATTTGGCTGCTTTCCCAGACAGAAAATCTACTCATGTGAGATGTGATGCTGGAGAAGGGTGCTAAGAATACCATTGATGGCCAAAAAGGCAAACAAATGGGTCCTAGCCTGAACTCTCCCTGGAAGCCAAGATGACTGAATTGAGGCTGTTGTACTTTGGCTGCTGCATCATGAGAAGGCATGACTCATAGAAAATACTATAATGCTAGGAAAGGTGGAAGGCAGTAGAAAGAAAGGAAGACTGTGTGCCATATGGTTATACTCAATCTGGGAGATAATGGGCCTCAACCTGCAGGATCTGAGCAAAGTGGTTGAGGAGAGAAGGTCTTGGAGATGTCTCATTGACATAGTCACTATGAGTTGAAGCTGACTTGAAGGCAGTTAACAACAAGAACAACAATTGGATAACTTCAGCACTGAATAATTCAAATAAAAACCTTGAGTGGGTTCACCACCTCACTGACATGAAAACCACCAGCTGCAACTTTCCCCTTGAAGAAGAAACAATAAATAATAAATTTCTGCCCCTCTCACCACTGATGTAACATGTAGTTATTTTATTCTTAAGTTTCTAAAGTTAAGTACAAAACTTGTGTGAGATGCTACACAGCCAGTTAAAATGGAAATGAAGCCCACCTCAAAAGATAATCTGCAAAGACTGGACTGGCTTCTTTAATGTGGAAGCGCCTTAGTTATCTGTGACTGTTGACATCACAATCATATTGATTTTTTTTAGTCATGCCAATGTTTCCCACGATATCAAAGGTCCAATTAAAACACATAGGATGAGTCTATTATGGCATACTTTGTCTCTGGAGACCATATGGGCACAAGTTAATTAGTTGGGGAAATTAAAGCCTCCAAGTTCAAAGAGTTAATTTCAATAGGCAATTTGGTAAGCAATGAAGGCTACACAATAATGCACTGGCACAGCTGTGAGACCTAGCAGGAAAGAGTCATTTAACATTTGGAAAACACAAAACCCCAAAGGGATGGAATCTCATAGTAAGGGAGATATCATTGTAGTCATTCTGGAAGAATAACAATGGATTATGAAATCACATTCTTTGGTTTTATCTGTTATTTTGGGAATGGACTTTGCTATTGGAAAGCATGTCTGGAGTTTTACTTACAGTCTTATTTGTCCACCTAGACTAGGACTGCTGACAATGACTGTTGCCCAGGTCTTCAAGCAGAATGCTTTCCCAGCCCAACCTGGAGATACCAGGGAACTGAACCTACAACCTTCTTGCAAAGTAAGACTGAGCTGAAGCTCCTTCCTGAAGGATGTTACCATACAAAGCCTATTATTGTTTTTCCTCTCACATGCAATGTCTTCTGTCATGGGTTGGTTTATGGTCTGTTAATACACAGGCCATCTCACACTTTCTGAATTATAGTACTGTGATTTCTGTTAAACTGTCATCATTCCATCCTATGAAATTCTAGGGTTTTACACAAGTATCTTTGAAACAGGAATTGGACAGCAGTGTCCCATGATCTCTGTATCTTGATGCATCATTTAACTTTTGTGAAAAGATAATCATCAAATCAGTTGAGTAATTTTTTTTAATTTGCTGTATTTATATTCCATCATTTCTCCAGTGAACTCAAACCACTTTAGGGAGGAATATTTAGAATTTTCAACCAGAGCTCTAATGTCTCACAAAACTGCAAACCCCAGGATTCCATAGGATGCTGCCACAGTAGTTAGAGGGAAATCATAGTGCTGCAATTGTCCAGTGTAGAAAGGCCCACAGAGGGTCCAGAGTTTGAAGAAGTTACTTGTTTGAACAAGTCCCAAAACACTCCAAACCTGGCTGGAAAAAGAGAGGGGAGAGATGTGAATAGATAGATAGATAGATAGATAGATAGATAGATAGATAGATAGATAGATAGATAGATGTCATACTTGTGATATGTTTAGACTGCAACATCCAGAAATTGTGCCTTTGCAACAGGGATGTGCAAACTCTAGGGCAATTTTTGACCCCCAAGACCTGATTCAGGCTACACCAGCCCCCAATATTTCTAGCAGCAGCAATTTCTATTGGTGAGTTATTTATTTTCTGGCAGAAGACCTTCTAGCAAGCCCAAGAGGAGCTCAGGTGCTGAAAACAATGGCCCAAGGGGTACATGATTCCTAACAAAAAAATAAGGGGATTTGTTTTGGACTGATAGAACCCCCCCCCCTCACACCTGCCCCCATACTTCCCAGAGAAAGGTTGTAAGGCATAGCCCTTCCATCAGGCTTTTCCAGAAGTGTTTTTTTAATACGTTCTCATGACTGTTTCTAAGTCCATCATAGTTCATTTAAAATTATGTGTGTGTGTGTGTGTGTTTTAAACCACTTTGAAAAGCACTCTCTCTCTCTCGCTCTCTCTCTCTCTCTCTCTCTCTATATATATATATATATATGCACTTCAAATAAATAAAATGAAATATTTTTTTAAATGTTCAAACTACATTCACTACTTAATTACATAACCACCACCCTTGTGTAGCCAAGCAGCATCTCCCAGCCTGATACCCTCCCCCCAAAAGCATTCAAGGAATACAAGAAAGGTTTATGTCTGATGGTTGCAGCCTCGCCGATTGGTGGAAGGAGAAGCAGAAATGTCAGCCACCTATGCCTTGACTGCCAACAGAGCAGATTCCCCCTTCTCTCCACATAGTAAAGTGAGGAGGCAGTTAGTGCCATGACAGTAACTACATAGGGGCCATGAATATAGATCTGTTACAGATGTGCAGATTATATATTCATAAATGTGATCCTGAATTCTGGCTAAAAAAATGGTTGTCAGCTGCTTTAAGCTAGATATTAAAAGAGATCTATGTTTTGAAATTTAAAATTGTATGCCCATTTACCTAATGTGACAAGAAATATTCACAAGAGCATCTACACACACAATCATATGAGAGCTAATCATACCACATAAAATATCTCAATATCATCCTATTTTGAAGCTAAATAATGTCAGGCCAAGCAAATATTTGTATGGGACACCAGATAATGTCAAGGTTCTCCAGGCAGGACTTGGTAAAATCTTCCTGATACCCTGAAATGCCACCACCAGTGCAAGGTTACAGTTACCAAAGCTATGTAAGTATAAGGAAGCCTTCTATATTCTTCTGATACATATTTTGGTCATATGAGCCATCCAAATAACTATCAATTTAAAGACAATGAGGGATAAATAACTCTGCCTCATCATCTCCACCGGTTCACCTTAGCTTCAGTTCTGGGCCATACAATACAATGTTAGAGACTGACAAGAATTAGATACATGGATTATAGGTGGTGGCTGTCACAATCAGTCAAACCATAGGGCCTGAGAGCCAGAGGACTGTTTTTGTACATGTATGTGATGAGACATATTTCCTTCTTACTCCTGAAATGTTCCTTTGAGGAATTTTGAGTCCTTTTTGTATTTCTAAACCTTTTTTTAAAAAAAAGTAAAAGAGATTTGCCATTTTATGCAGTCATAAATGACATAGGCTATGTGTTTGGAAGAAAGCTGTGTTTTAGATGCTGTTCTTACAGTAGTACAAACCTCTGTTTTGAGGTGTAACAGAAGCTAAAGCTGATCCATACAATTAGTCTGCAAATGTCACGTGTAAATGTAAAGCATTTCTAAATGGTGAATAAATGATTAGTAAATGTTTCTTTTAAACAACTAATCAATGTCTATCGACTCAAAGAACAATTTAGGAAGCTTAGGAGTTGCACCATCAAGCATAGTTTTCACATAAGCATCAATTCATAGGTTTATACCCAATTGCTATTCCCGAGCAGAATAGATTCACTGAATCAACTGCTCAATGGTAAGTGATCATTTATGTAAATCCCAGTGGGTATACTCTAGTTGGATCTAGCAATTGTTTTTTCCAAAAGCAGGCCATATTTCGGAGGCATACTTAAAGCTGCATCCTCACTACAGAAACAATCTAGTTTGATACTACTTTAACTGCCATGGCTCAATGCTATAGAATTCTAAAATTTGTAGTTTGTTGTGATGACAGAGCTCTCTATACAGAAGACTTAATATCTCACAAAACTACAGTTCCCAGAATTTCATAGACTTGAGTCACAGCAGTTAAAGTTGTGTTAAACTGAATTATTTCTGCAGTGAGAATGCAGCCTTATAATGACTGTTAGTAGCTAAGTAATTTTTCTGTATGATTTCTATTACTAAAACCCCAGTACATGTGGCTGCTCACAGCTAGGATTTTTATAGCCCATTGTTGAATGTAAATGCCCCAGCCCACAGAGACACAAGTAATTCAGCACACTGCACCAGACAGGCTTTTCATGTGATCCAGTGGGACTCTTCTTGTGTTCTTAGAAGAACTTCAGAAATATTCATATTAAATCTTCAGGTGGAGTTTGCACTGATCAGAAGCACTGAATGCAAACCTAGATGATAGTCCTATTTGTCTCAGAAAAGACTGGCCTGACATTTTGTGAAGAACAAGATGTTGCCTTCTTCTGTTTCATGCAGATCAACCAACAGGACTTCAAATGAACTCGTATTTCAAAACTGGCCAGAGGACACCATCTTTCATCACACAGGAGGGTAGAGGCAAACTTAGAGGGCAAACATCAGGCTCTGCCCTTCAACATCTCCTCACTTCTTCCCAATCTCTAGTATTTATTATTATTATTATTATTATTATTATTATTATTATTATCATCATCATCATCCTTTATTTATGAAGCGCTGTAAATTTACACAGCGCTGTACATACAATCTTTTTAATTAGACAGTTCCCTGACCTCGGGCTTACACTCTAAAAGACATGACACAAAAGGAGAAGGGAGTGGTGGAGGGAAAGGGTAAGAGGTCCAGCAGTTCCTCTCTACCTCCAAGGCCTGGACCAAGGCAGATGGATTGGAGGGAGGGCTTGGCTTCATAATGGATGGTTAATCTTCTTCCAGGGAAAATACATACTCTCAAGTAGGATAATACATATACAGTACATAGCAATACAGGAAATGGTTCGATAAACAGGCACCAAAAGAACATCAAATAGTAAGCGACAATTATGCAATGCCTGGGAAGGCTTCTCTGAACAGGAAGGTTTTCAACTCCGTTTTGAAGCTAGTTAAAGAAGTGATGGCTCTTGCTTGTGGGGGAAGAAGGTTCCAGGAGTGAGGGGCAGCAAGTGAAAAGGGACGAATCCAGGATGGGGCAGAGGAAATCCTGGGCTGAGACAGCAGACCTTGACTACCAGAACAGAAATTTTTAGGTTGGCAGTTGGGTCAATCCTCACAGCAAATATCATTTTCTGTACTGGATTGAGCCTATTTACATCTACTTGACAATAAGCTCCACTGATTTAAATGGGTTTTAGTGCCAATTAAGAGTATGTAGGATTGCAGCCTTAGTCCTTTGCATTCTAACAGAAGTTGATTTACTTAGGAATTGGAAAAAATACTTTTTTGTATTGCAACACTCAGAACTCAGTGACTAAATTGGCTAAGGATGCTGGAAGCTGTGGTGCATTGGTTCAAACACTAATCTAACTATATCTAAAGCTAAAAGTTGTCATTTTAAACTAGATGAAGCTGTAAATCAGAGTGAAAATTTAAGGGGGGGGGGTCACAGCACCCAAATCATTAAATAATCCAGAAGGCATAAATCTGATACACACACTTTCACAAGATATGCTGTCAAGAAGAAGAGTGAAGTTGTAGTCAGCAAGATGGTTGTAACTTCCCTTCTTTGGCAGCATGTTCAGCCTATAGATCTCAGATCCCAGACAGTATTTAGGGAGAGTACTCTAGAGCTGTGATCCTCTCAGTGCCTCAGTTGCAGCCTCTCACTTTTTCTGCAGAAAATTATCTGGGCCAGAAACATGATCCTCCACCTTTCTCTGGGAATATATGGCCTCTTCTGCAGCAGCTGTTCCTGCTGTGAAGCCAACCTGATCTGCTAAACAGAATGAGCCTATCAGGCATTTGTCATTATTCCTTCAATGGTAAACCTGGTTCATCTTCTCATGAAGAAGAACTCTCAAGGAGAGCATAGCAGACAGGTTTATCTGGATGGAAGATGCAAGAGTAAAATGCAGGACCACTAGAAATGAAAGATGATAAAAACAGCTGGGCCATCTTAAAAATTCTGTGACAAGGCAGGAAAAGTGGACACATACACAAAATCGTCACCTGAAGGCACTCCTACTTTGAGATAAATATATTTAAAATGAAACTGGTAGGCATAAAGTAATGAAACTGGATGTTAACATGGCAAGAGACTGTTATGCACTGAGCCTGAGGTGGAAGGTGGTGTTACATCTGATTTAGCAATGTTTTAAGTTGTTTGGATGAAATTAAATGATATAACATTTGATATCTAGAGTATGCCAGTGACAAACTATTGCTTGTATACCCAAAAGTAATTATGATCAAGACAGAATTTTATGTTCATTTCTAAATTACAACGTGGATCCTGACAGTAAATAAATTACAGGCTTCTATGTTTTTCTAGCAGGACCTTGTGCTGCATAACAATGGTCTCCTGAAGCCTTACGATGTGAGCTGATGATATTCTTGTTGCATTTTATACAGCTGTTAAAAGCTATATTATCGAAAACCTCCTCAAAGGAAGAGAACAGAAGGTCATCTGTTCTTCATGAAATTATACTGGGAAGTATAACCTAGTTAATTGTTATGTGCCTTCAGGTAGTTTCTGGTTTACAATGACCCTAAGGCGAATCTATCACAGGGTTTTCAGGGGCTGAGAGTGTGCGATTCACCCAAGGTGATCCAGTGGGCTGAGCAAAGGGAACTGAACCTTGATCTCTAGAGTTGTAATCCAGCACTCAAACCACTACTCCACACTGGCTCTCTTATCACACACACAAAAATATTTTCCAAGTAACTCAATAATACAGTGGGTCCTTGATATCCACTGAAGTTTGGTTCCAGGACCCCCCATGGCTACCAAAATCTGTGGATGCTCAAGTCCCAGTAGATATAATGGCATAGTAAAATGGTACCCCTTATATAAAATGGCAAAATTAAGCTTTTCATTTTGGAATTTATGTATTTTTGAATATTTTCAAGCTGTGGATTTTTGAATCAATGGATAAAGAATCCATCATTTGGGAGGGCCCACTGTAGTTATCTATGTGTATGCATTGGTGTGTTCTCTTGTTTTCTTCATTAAATTGCAGTTGCTGCTAGAGAAGATCTGATAATGTTTGATCAACTGTGTAAGTGAGCCCCACCCAATACATTCAACCTTCACAATGCAGCCACTATAAATGGCAGATTCCCTGTGTTGTGCATTATCATTCTTGCCAAGAACAAGTTCATTTATACCACGGCACATTCCTGGTGCCATTATAGAAACACTTGCCCAGAGCTTAGAAAATTGTTTTTTTAAAAAAAATCAATTATTATTATAGTTCCAAGGCCCCAAAAGTAGTTAGTTGTCAATACATATAGTTTTAAAAGTAACTCTTTACTTTTCATTTTGCTCAGGAATTGCAATAAAATAACTTGAAGTTATATCACAAAAAGCTATACTTTGTTGAATTATAAAGTAATATAACAAATTAATTACAAACAGCTAGTTATTTATAACTGATAATTTCAAAACTGTTTTTAATTAATTGACTTTCTAATGGCCCAAATGTTTTAATAAAAAGAGAATCCACTATATCTATTATAAACAAAAAAAATTATAATAATAAAGATTCACAATTATTTGCTTCTATCATTTCTACAACATCAAATGAAGAAAGAGGCAATGTAGTTCACATTTTACAGAGTCAAAAATAGTTGTTTCTTAAGTTCCACATATTCTATATACATACAGTCTCATTGAATATCTGCACAAGACAATTTACTTCAGAGTTGACATCCTATGATTCTGCTGCCAGATTCTTAATCCTTATTTAAAGTTCCAGCTAAATCAGAAGCGCAAAGGCATTTTGTGAATTTTTCAATAAACTCAACAAAACAAGCTTATGAAGTAAATACTGTATGGTTCCCTTAGAAGACAATGCACTTGATTTTCAGTTCATACAAAACACACTAAAATAATTGGAGCACATCTGGGGCAATTGTTGTTGTTGTTGTTGTGCGCCTGCAAGCCATTTACAACTTATAGTGACCCTAAAGCAAACCTATTGTGAGGTTTTCTGGGACTGGGAGTGTGTGGTTTGCCCACAATCACCCAATGGGCTTCCATGGCTGAATGGGAAATGGAACTCTGGTCTCCGGGGTCATAGTCCAGTGCTCAAAGCCCTACACCATGCTGGCTCTCAGGGCAATGGTTAGTAAGCATTGTCACTAATATTTCTCCAAGCATTTGATATATATGCAGTCAACAGAATGAATCAGATCTCAGTCTAGTATGATTTCACACATGCATATGAAATATACATGCACATGTGAAATGTATATATGTATACAATGTATATGCATATGAATGCAATATGTATAGATTAGATGTATATTTTAAAGGACAATTTTTACTAAATATGACTGTGTTGACATCAAAAGCAGCCTTCTCCAACCTGGTATTTTTCAGATGTTTTGGATACAGTTCCTACCAGTTCTAACTAGAATAGCCAGTGATGATGGATCATGAGAACTGAGTTCAAAACAATTAGTGACCACCAAGTTGGAAGAAACTAGTCTGTAGGATTCATTGATGTGTGCCTTCAAATCATTTCCAACTTATGGCAACCCTAAGGCAAACCTATAATCTTGGAAAGATTTGTTCAGAAAGGGGTTGCATTTCCTCTGAGGCTGAGAGAGTGAAGCAGCCACCTAATGATTCTTCAGAATCACAAATGCCATAATCTCAAGCAACTGACAAAGAGTTCTTTTCTTCACAAGTGGTACCATACTTTCTTTAGAGAAAACAGAGGGTTCATGTACCTTCAGGAAGCCTTTTGCACTAGACTATGAAGATTTTTATAAAGACCTGTCATATATTCTTGCTTCCTTTGAATGCTGTAGAACACACTTCTGTCGAAAAGAAGAAAGAGACAAAGAGATAATATATTAATGTAGTTATTAAAATTTGTCTTACATATTGCTTGCATGCTGATCCAGGAGTGGGTGTGCTGGGGAAATATAGCTGTTGGGCAGAATCCTGTTACTGACATATATAAGTGTAATGGTGCATTATGCCTCTGTATATCCATTTATGGTCCTTGAACAAGGAGGCATCCTGCACCTCCATCACACAACCTACCTTACTTGATGCTACACAGCTTCCATTTCAGGGGCAGGGGAGAGTAGGAGTTTTCTGGCAAGCATCTGGCTGTGTTTCTGCAGTTGGATGCACAAAGAAGAAAGCATCCCCCCCAAGGGTTCTCCAGAAGTCTGGGAGAATGATTTTGTGCATCTAGTTGCAGAAATATAGCCAGATACTGCCTGGTTTCTCCATAGCCTCTCAAGTTGCTGTGAGGGATGTGTCAGCAGCAGGAAGGTAGGAAGTACTAGAAGCATCTCTGTTCTCTACAAAGCAAATATGTTAAGCAGCAGCATCAATTCCTTAAATAGGAAAAATCAACATTTCAGCCCTTAATTAAGGTTAAACGATGCAGATTTTTTATCACTGCTCAGATTTTCTTTTTCTTTTTTGCTCCCCTTTTCCCTACAATTGGGAGCAGAAGCTTTGTTTCTATCTGCTTTATTGTTTGGGCCACTAGATGGCATTGTTATATTGTACGTTGTTTTTGTAATGTCTTTGAACTCTCAATGGGGGAATCCAAACTAGAGAACTGTGGCATTTCAAAGGATGAATCTTTTTATTTTCTTATTCAGAATTCATATGATGCACCCTTAATTCTAGTTGATCCAACCTCCATGTACATCATAACCAGAACTGTTTTCATTCTGAGATAACTCTGAAAATTATAACTCCTGCAGTAGGTGCGCAGGAGTCAGCATGGTATAGTTGTTGAATATTGGACTAGAACTCCAAGATACTAGGGTTCAAATCCTCGTGCATCCACAAAAACCTACTGCCTGACTTTGAGGAAGTCACACACACTCAGCCTTAGAAAGTGGCAAACCTTTCTGAATAAATCTCAAGAAAACCCTAGGATAAGGTCACCACAAGCTGGGGCTGACTTGAAGTCACATAACAACAATATAAGTAGATGTGTTTCCTTTTCATGGTGCTTTTCAAAGCTTGTATGGATTCACTTCCATTATGAGTGTGCCGTTTCTGACATTATTTTAATTATGGCAGAAGTGTGGATGTGTCATTCAAATTTTCCCACCTTTCATAAGATTGATTTCCAATCATCACAGTATCAGGACACTGGGGTATCTAGTAACCATAGCCATTGACAAAACTATGGTGATTCAGTATTATTTGATTTTGTTTGATATTTCTTCATCTTGCATGTTTGGCAGAACAGTAAAGAATACCACAGCACTGAATATTTAACCAACCCGAAAGAAGATTTTATGAGTAGCCCTAAAGAGGCAGATGGGAATCATTCCGGTGGTGGCTCCAAATGCTCTAGCCTGACAAAGTTTGGTTGTGTACTAAACCAGGATTGTGTGACTCTGTTTTGTAGATGTTTTGAAGAACAAACCCCAAAGTCCTTCTAGTTTTTTCAATGGTCGGACTATTGTACATCTAAAGGTATGGCTCTGTTGTTGTTGTTTTTATAACAACTCCCAATATCCCTAAGCCAATGCAAATTCATGGGCCTGTTCTTAACATATTTGGGGGAACAAACCCCAAAAGCCCTTTTTAGCTGCATAATGTTTGGTGATTATGGTCACTGTAATTCAAAAAATCTATCTTGGCAAAGTTCATTTTGGCTTCTGTCAAAGCAGGCATTCATGGATTTTTGTATTCATGCTGAAGTTGATGACAGAATGCAAATTCCACACTTTGAAACAGTTATGCTGGCACTACTTTGCTTTTAAAATTTGCAGCAGCAACCTCCCCACTTTCCTGATATTACAGTCTTGGCAGGAGGAAACAATTGGGGAGATTGGGTTTGAGGACTGTACTTTGGAGAAGGGGTCAGCAAAAATGTAGGATGGGACTAAACTCTAGCTGCAAGTGGGCAAAATGAGGGCACTCCCCCCAATAAGAATTCTACCCCCTGGATACATGCTAAGGTTGCCACGGGGCGTCCTTTACAGATGCCCTGCAGCCCTAGCACGTAACTGTGGCAGTGTAATGGCAGCTCCCTGTCTACATGGGCACCACCATTATGATGTCACGGCTGCGCCAGCCAAACAACATGGTGCAGATGTGACATCCTGTTGCCGCTGCAGGGCACTTGTGGCGCCCTTACAGCGGCGCCAGAAAGAGCTACATTTTGGAGCTCCTTCAGTCGCGTGTATCTGTACGCACAGCTTTTGAACAGCCGTGCCAGCGATACAAAGAGAAAGGGGCAGAGCGGCCCCTTTCTCTCTCTCCCCGCCACTGTCAGGGTGTCCTTGGAGCATGAAGCCCCAAGGACACCCCTTTCCAGGCCGCAGGGAAAGGGCATTTTGCTGCTTCCCCAAGGCCTGGAAAAGTGGCGGATCAGGGCCTCTGGGGCTGCTGCGTCTGACTTTGGTCAGTGTTTCGAGGGGAGAACATCAGGGAATTCTATCATGTTTTCTGTGATGGGAGGAAGGTGGGATATTCCTATCCTAAATTATAATAATCCAAAATGGGAACGCAAACAGTAGCACAGGTTTAAAACATCAGAAACATTTGTTATAACAATCACTCCTAAGTTTCAGCAAAACAAAGTTCCTTCCAAACATTTTTTATTCTTTATCACTAGCTTTCTTCAATTAAAACTCTTTGAGGTACATATCTCTCCTTGCCAACAACATTTAACAGCTTTCATAAATGTAGTTGATTTAATTTTAATAGGCTTTATTTCTAAGCCACGTGGAAACAAAAATCAATGTGGTTCATAATTCTTTAATCACTCTTTATATCAATGATATACAGTGCTAGCATTAGGAATTGTTAAAAGCAGACACCCACTATGACAGAATATATTTCTAACTGGCAAGAAAATGTAAGAAAAGGGGGGGAAAACAAAGAATCTCTGTGTTGATATTCATATTGTCGCATTTCCCAGACCAACAAACACAGATTTTGTTTGATCAATAAACCACTCAAGCATTCCTTTTCTCTTCTCTTCCCTGCTTCCATCAGGCAAATGGATTAATACAAATTAATACAAACTGTTAAATCACAGTTTGCTGTAATGTCCAAACTGGGCAATGGTTAGGGAGTTACCCACAAACAAGGATTGTACACCACATCTAACATAAATTGTTACCCTGGGAGTGTTAAATGTGAACATGACATATATGAGGATGAAGGAGAGGGACAATGGAGAGCAAGGCAAGGAAATTAGGAGAGGTATGGTGCCTGCTATGTGCCTGTTGTTTCACACCTTTGAGGTTGTGCACACTGCACAACTATAGGTGTCTGGTGCCAGTTTAACTGCAATGGCTTCATCCAATACATCATGGGATTTCTTGTTTGGTAGTTCAGAATTCTCTAATCTAGTCCCCTGACTACAGTTCTGTGGCAGAGAATGCTAAATACCTCATGAAACTGTATATCCCAGGATTGCATAGGGTAGACTCATGCCAATCAAAGGGGTTTCAAAGTGCTACAGTTGTGTAGTCTCAATTCACCCTTTGTCTTCTCAGTATTTCTCTGTACTTTGGTCCTGGGTTTTACTTAGTTGTGAGACTATATAGAGCAGAAACTGTTCTTTGTTTAGAGAGAGAGAGAGAGAGAGAGAGAGAGAGAGATTGTTACTATTTCCACCCTATTTCTCTTAACATGTGCTGTAAATAAATCTATTTCTTTAAAATATAGTTTGTGTGTTTGGAAACTGCTACTAAATATAGTTTTGTGGGTGTCATTCAGTGAACGATGGATGAAGTTGTCCCTTGCTGCCTTGAACTCTCAATGAGATCCAATGAGATCTGGAGGTCCCCAGCTCAGATTGACTTGGACAGAAGGGATGCAGGTAGCATCATAGGTGCCGGATTAATGTTAGTTCTGGAAAATCAAATTCCTTGGGATATGACAATGTAAGAATTGGGAGCAAGTGTGATTGTCTTAGGCAGGATCTCTTCTTTCAACTTTGGTAGCCTTTGACAACATATATGAGAAGGCAAAAGGAGTGGGAAAGGATTAATGGCACGTCTGTTAGCTTTGAAATACCATCTCTGTGATCCAGACATCCAGTTCCACTCAAATGTGAATACAGATCTTTTGGACATTTTCATCCATTTCTTTAGAAGAAGAAGAAAAACTATTTTGCATGCACAAATGAAAGTGCATATGGATCTGTTACTTGGGAAACATCAAAGCTTGAAACAGTATATGAATTCTAAGTAGCCAGGTAGATAACTGAGCAGATTGAAAAGGGCATATCCTCCACATTTCATAGATGAAAATAGGAATCAACCTGTAAAATGTCTGTTCTTGTACCAAAGTCCTTGTCCATGCTGTCCTCTGCATGTTGTAAGACTGTCTAAGAAAAAGATGTTTGCATTTGATGTTAAAAAGAGAAAAAATGTGATTAATTATGCTATCTTCTGGTAACAATATTAATCTGGCCTATCTGAGCCCAAGGGACCAGTGAACTGAGCAAACATCAGATCTCCCATAATGGACTAGCATGGAAGGCAGCAAAGGAAAAGGTTAGCTTTGCAAAGTTTTTGGACATTTTTAAAGAAGTAAAGTGACACCCAATGGGAGACCTTCACATAATTTTGACCATGGTTTTGTCGTTACCTTCAGTCCACATCTGGACTAAAGGTAACTATGACAAGACCATGGTCAAAATTATCTATTTATTTAATTATTTATATTGTATTTTTAAACCCCGTTCTTCAGAAATGTCCTCAGAGAGGCTTACAAATTGCTAATTTGACAGTTTCCTGCCCTCAGGTTTACAATCTAAAAATACATGATGCAAAAGGAGAAGGGAATGGCAATGAGGAATGGGATCAAGTCCAGCAGATCCTGCTGGTTTTTCTCTCCCTCCAAGGCTAAGGTTATGGCAGTTGGAATAGAGGGAGAGCCTTTCATCAGCTAGGCATGGTGGAGCTGCACTTGCTTCTTCTCTCCCTCCGAAGACAGGCAATGGAAGTTGGAATGGAAGGAGGGCCTTTCATTTGCAGAATCACAGGCAGAACTATGCTCCATTTCTCCTCTTAACCACTGGTGGAGAGTGGAGGTGATCAGTAAAGGATCTGCCTATGTGAGTCCTGGAAGATGGTTGTTAGGTCATTGTGGAAGGAGGAATACCAGTCTCTGCAACAAACAAAAAAGACATATACAGATTTACATGGGACTTGTGTATGTCACTAGCAGGAGGCAGTACTTATCTGATAAGAGGCCAAGAAGACCATCAGTAGTCACAGAATGCAGTGAAGCCATAATATATGTATAGTGTTTTGAAAATATGATGATAGCATCAAATGTGACATACTGACAATAGATGTTGATGACAGTTTGCAAACACATAAATGTTTAAGATTAACAATATATGTATTCCAGTATTGTCCCCCTACAATGACCAATTAGGCACAAGACATGAATAGCCTCCCACTTGTGTTTCCTAGCCTGCTATTCACAGACATATAGGTTCTATACTTCTTGCAGATTTTAGTTGTTCCTTGGTCCTAGGAAGGACAGATTTGCCAGATTTAGCCAGTAAATGGGCAGCAGTGTATTATGTGGCACCTGATTGATCACATGCAAGCACTTACATGCATAAACTCCAGGAACAAGAAAAAATGTTCTGCTTCCCATCCCAGCATGTTAGACAAGGCTGCCTTGAGAGGTCTTTAGGAATAGAAAGAAAATTCTCATTTGTTTGTCTCCTAGTCAAACAATGAGTTTCCCACAATGAGAAAACCCTCTCAGAAAGAACAACAGAGCAGAGGTGTGTGTGTGTGTGTGTGTGTGTGTGTGTGTGTGTGTGTGTGTGTGTGTTTCTCCCTTCATTCAGATCTCCCTAAGTATTCTGGGTGAATTATTCTGCAGAGAATTATGCATTGATTTTTGCACAAAAAATATGTTTTTGAGCAAAAACAAAACTCACAAGTATTACTCCAAAGAATAGTTCAGAATACTCCTCTCTGGAACACTTCAGGATATTCAAATTCTAGGAGAATACCACAGATAAATATTTGTTTTCTCCCAAACGACTGTAATTATTCATCTTTGCAGGCAAGGACAAAATTGCCAAGGATTTATATTCCTAGTCTAAGATTCCTGTTTTATGAGGTAATGATCAGGAAGGCACACATAGCCTATTCTGTTTACACAAATTGACTCTGAACTGGTAGTTGTCTCTTACTTCATGGCTGGCATTGAGATGGTGTATTTTACAGCACCTGAGGGCAACAGACTCATTTCAGAGGTGCAGAGCAGGCTACAAGGCACACTATGTGGGGTACATCTGATAGCTGTTGCCACCCAATGTATCCCATCTATCAGCTATTTTACTCTGCTGAACTGAGGGAGTTGGACAGTGATACCTGTGAGACTTCTTGTTGCACAGCACCTCGTGGACCATTTCAATGAATAATAGTGTATGCCCTGAAAAAAGTCCCCACGTGTGATGTGAGATACAAACCCTAGGAACAGCAGTAACCACTCCTAGTTGCAAAATTAATAAATAAATATCTTCACTCCAGGGTGCCACATTAACTAAGGCCTCATTCACACTGGTGGCATTGCTCTGGAATGAACTGGTCAAATTCGGGGGGCTCCCTCCCGAATCTCTCCAGAAGCAAGTGCTGACTACCAATCAGGGGCATTTTAACACGAATGCCCTCTTGGAGAATTCGGGTTTAAGGTGAAGGTGCCTGGCTGTCAATCAAAGTTAGTTCCGCGATGGTCATAGGTGACGTTTCCAGCACTGATAGGGGCATCAGAAGTGTGCTTTCCACCCCTCCCTTTTTTTTAAAGGACCAGGCACCACTTGTCAAATTTAAAAACCTCTGGGGTGTGTGTGTGTTGTGGGCATTTGGGTCAGTGTTGTAGATTATGATGTGCCCTTGGCCCCATTTTCAACCCCAAAATGAAAGCTAGTGCCATCTCTGTAGCCTGTATCCTACTCCCTTGGCACCCCAGAATGCCTCATACACAGGTAACAACAACAACAACAACAACAACAACAACAACAACAACAAAATTAATTCCTCACCTCGGAATGCCAGAAAAGGATGCTTTTTTTCCCCTTTCCCTAGGCTACCCCTGAATTCCTTAGAGACAGTAGCAAAAGCTGTATCAATTTGCCAATTTGCCTAACTGGAAAGAGAAGCATTACATTCGATTTCTAACATTCATTCGCTTTGCAGCAGTCATTCCAAAGGAAAAAATAGGCTACCCCGGAAGACAGTAGCAACAGCTGTATCAATTTGCCAAGTTGCAACACTACATTCGAATTCTAATGGGCCATTCATTCTCATTGCCATTCATTCTCATTGCAGCACTCATTCCAAATATGCGCATTTTTCGCCAAAAATAATTTAAAAAAAATAAAATCCAAAGGAAAAAGGTCTCTTCTGGATAGCAGAGGCTTCCCTTGCTGTAGTGCCCTGACTTGCCCTGAATTGACCCTTGCTCCTGCTCATGATCTATCTATATATCTCTATATATCTATATATCTTTACCTACAAACATGTGCATTTTTCGCCAAAAATAATTTAAAAAAATAAAAATCAAAGGGAAATGGTCCCTGATAGATAGCAGAAGCTTGGCCTCTTCTGCCCCCCCGGCCTCCCTGAATTCACCCCATCAGTCACCCCCTTTTTGCCTCCTGTCACTCTTTGCAACCAGCGATTCCCTTTTTTACGGTTCTTTCCTCCTCCTCCTCCCCCTCCCTTCTGATGAGGGGAGGGAATGCTCTGACCTCTGCCCGCCCCCTGACCCTAATCCCTCCCTGAATTTGCCCCGAACATGATCGAGGGCAAGTTCATATTTCGCTGAACCCGGGTCTTTTGAGAAAAGACGGATTTTAGCCCGATTCTGGATACCCCGGGGTAAGGGGCATTTCCTTGTGCAAGCCTCGACATGGATTGTGACAGAATCGGGCCCAATATGAACTTCACATGCAAGAATCGATTTCAAAATGGATGTAAAAGGTAATGTGAATGGCCCCTTAGACAGGTTTTACCTGGATTCCGGGTCTATTTACCCTGATTCCCTTCAGTTCTTGTTTATTTACTCTTTCATTTATTTTATTTGTTTTATTTCTGTGCCACCTTTCTCCTCGGACGGGACCCGAGGCAGCTTCCAGGACAACAAATTTAAAATGTAGTTGTTGTCTTCATGTTCTATCAAGTCAGCTTCAGCTTATGACAACCTTATAAATGAGAGACCTTCAAGGGATGCTGTTATTAACAGTCCTGTTGGTGTTACATTCAGAAGTGTCACATACAGAAGTGTACCAGAGTCTTGTTCTGTGCAGTAGTAACAACAGTCAGTTAAAGTGTTAGTTCCCACTATTGCTGCTGCCCAGTAGTTTCCCTTCCATTGTTGTTGTTGTTGTTGTTATATTTATTTGTACCCTGCTTTTCCCCAACATTGAAACTCAAAGTGGCTTACAGACTAAAAACAAAGTAGAATTAAACACTTACAAAAGTGTTTCCACACTGCCCTCATTGTTGGGATTATTACTTCTCTTCTGCTGATGCAACTATTACTCTTTGAAGAGGATGGATGCCTCTTATGCCACATTCCCACTTACATTTAAACCAGTTTGCCTTTGTTCTGTGTCAGTGAATCAATTCAAAAAGTCCATCATTTCCGCTATGAAGTGGATCTTTTCATTATCCCCTTGTAACTGCTTCTTTTTTGGCACAATTGTTGTCCCCACTAGATTGCACCACTTCAACTTGCATATCAATCATCCATGCGTCATCAGTGACATAAGTGGCAGCCCAGCTTGGGAACTATATATATATTTTTAAAATTGATATAAGATTCAATTCATTGATTTTGCAGCTACTTGCCTCACTGATCTGCCATTGGCCTGATCGCCCGGCTTGCCACCCAAGTAATTGCTAGTAGTTGCAAAATCAATTAATTGAATCTTCCATCAATTTTTTTAAAAAGAATCATGTGCCCATATGTCCCTCCACAAGCACAAAGGCAGTGCTGGGGGGGGGGGTGTATGGTGGATCTGCCAAAACCTGAGGCGAGATGGTAAACACCTCCTGCCATTAGTCCCTCCTCTCCAGAATTATGCAATTCAGATCCATCATTCCCACTTGTTGAACATGCTTTGGAATCGATTTTTTTTTTTAAACCATCAAAGAACTAGTGTCGGGAAGGAGTGGTATTTTTGCGTTTGCCTTGCTTCATCACAATTGAAACTGATCACAGTTGGATCAGAACCAGTTTCAAATGGGAACGACGGTCATATAACCTGATCAGCAATTCACTTTAAATCATAGTGGGAATGCAGCCTTAGTCTGGTGTCTCCGCTTTGAGAGTTCTATCTTGGGTGATCCCACTTGGAGTCTAGACTCTTAATAGAACCAGCTTCCAGACAGTATTCCTCACAGCCTGACATAATTAAACTCCTTCACCACCTTGGGGTGTGCATATGAACAGGGATTGCCTTCCTATCCATTTTTATAATAGGGCAGCCCAGAAGCAGATCCCTTCAAAAGCCTCACCTGCACCACTCTTAAGGCATCACAACCCTGGTTTTAACTGCTGAAATCTCAGGGAATGAGGTGCTACTGACCTGGCTTCATTTGATGTCTCATTGATGGCAGGACTGGTGTTGCAGCTAAAGATCGGGGAAAGAGAACTGAAGGATAATTAAGCTCACACTAACAACCAGTTAAGCATGGCATCCTTACATGGCAAAAACAGGAGCAAAATAGCAACATTGATTTAGCAGAAAATAACATTGGAAAGGAATTACAAGTGCTCTATTTTAGGTAGATTGTTTGTAGCTTGCTTGTTTGCTTGTTTTTCATAAATAGCTCTGAAAATGAAAAACATTTCCATAAGTAGGATTCCATTTCCTAGAAGAGCAATATCAAACATTTATATATTTACAACTTTTCGCATGTCAAACAATGCACAGCATTGATCCCAAGAGGAGCTTCAGGCAAAAACTGCTATAAACATTCTGTATACACTAGTCTTTTAGACAGACAAAAATTAATGATCTTGTTGTAATTAATAAAACACAAATGATCTCATTAAAGTAAACCAGGGAACAACTCTGATTTTCCAACTATCTTTGGTTCCGGATATGCACTGTTCATCAGCTATGTATTTTTCATGCTTTTAATTATGCAGGCAATACAAATCAAACAAAATGCAGATGAACAGAGTGGGAATGATAGATTATTTCCAGCTGTTTTGAGAGCCCTGTTTTTGTGGAGGAAAAACAACCACGCGTTCCCAACTTTTGACAGGTTTTGACAGTTTTTTTTTTAATCCCCTATGTGCAAAATGGAAAGCTTTTAAATATTTTTTCTCTTCAGTGGATCTTAATATTTATCACCACAAAGGAATGTAAAGTTTTATCAGCAAGATAAAATACAGTGATGCTGAAATGTGTATGTAAGAGACAAGCAAAGTAAAAATCCCTTTTCTTTGCCATGTAATCATTCATAATTCAGCTAAGAGTTCTAGGCATCCATCAAATGTTTTGAAAAGCTATAATTTCTTTCTGAAGTTTTCTTTGCAAAGAATACAGGGTATATTACAGTAATCTTCACAAGTATTTGCTTTTTAAAAAAACAACCACAAAAAACACTCCTTTGTGCTACTTAAGAAGTTAATCAGAAACATTGTTCCGGAGGCAAGTGAACTGCGAGTTGTATAAAAATCCCACCTTTGTTTTTTTTTTCCAACATTGCATTATTGTTTGAGATGCACTGATTAAACTCATGGTAACATTGCATTAACAACATCATTAGCTCCTGCAAATTTTCCTTGAGGACTATGGTTATACTCTCTTTAGGAGATGAACGCAAGGGCTGAATTTATTATTAACAGGGGGAGGAGAACAAATTTGAATGCTTACACCCACAAAATTCTACAAAGACACACCAGCTCTCAGAAATCTCCACATAGAGTGAGATTAGATTATACCTGTAGCACATGTTTAGAAACACTACTCCCTTGGTAAAATATGTCTGCTTATCCTAGCATGAACTTTTCACATCTCCTGTGTTTTGCAGGTTAGTTTGCTATGTCTCAGGATTTGTCATCAGGAGGTAAACAAAAATCTAATGGCCAAATCTTGACTGTATTGACACCTAACTTCTAGGAACAACCTGCTATGGAAAGAAAATATGCTAATTGCAAGGAAAACGTATTTCCCTGAAAATCTAGTTTGGTCCCAAGTTTGCTATTTTCCTGAAGTTACTAAAAGCAGGGAAACAGCAATTCCAGAAACCAAAAGAAAGTAGGTGGTACAGCTCCAACTTGGGAAGCCACAAAGGAAACAATTAAGACTCCAAACTACAGAGTGTTCATCTCTTCTTTGTACCATAGGTATAGGCTCATAGATCTTGCTATTCATTTCTTGTCCAGGTATTCATTACTCCCAAAGCCATCCATGATTAAAGCACACAGATTCAGCACTTCTTGAAGTATGTGACAGACTACTAGACAATGAATTTTACATGCTGCATTGGCACAAGACCAATTCTCTTGCTGCTCTGGTTTGTCATCTCCAGTAACAATGTCCACTTCTTTCACAAGGTCAGCAGCCACTGACTGAAGTCACCTGTGATTGGCATCTAACATAAAAAAGCCTCTATACACAGGGAAACTTATTTTGCTACCACCACACAAAGATGAATAAAGAAAGAGACTGGCGACATCCAACATCTACATCTGTCTAGAAATATTCACATCCATCCTGTGATTAAGAAAAACAACTATTCCCTCCAGCAAGAGATAGGATGCATTTGACAAAATAGGAACCCTTGATTATAAAGAAGAACATACCAAAATGTTAAGAGCTGGGCAATGAAACAAAGTATTGGGGAGGTTTTAAATTTTACAGACAGTGGAAATGAAACATCAAGCAGGGGGCATAGCAGCTGCTTAAAGAAAGAGCAGGGCTGGATCTCAACCACTTTCTCACAATTGGGGTTTAATTAAGCAGAGATTGCATCTCAAAACAGCATACCTGATGCAAGGATTAATCGTTTTTGGAATTTTCACACCGGCACTTACCATGAGTTAAGCACTGGTAAAACACCGGTAAAATGTCCTGAAGCATGAGGATGTGAAAGCCGGTAGTGTTTCTGAAACATCAGTGAAGTGTCCCCTCACCTCTACCGTCCTTGAATCATTCATGGAGCAGCCATTTCCTATTAATGCAAAGTTCCCGTTAATAGGAAATGGCTGCTTCATGAACAATTCAAGGGCGGTAGAGGTGAGGGGACACTTCACTGATGTTTCAGAAGTGCGACTAGTTTTCACACCCTTGCACTTCAGGGATGTTTTACCAATGCTTTACCAGGGCTTAACCCATGGTAAGCGCTGGTGTGAAAATTTTCAATGTCTCTGTCAGCTAGACATTGGTATGAGAAGCCTTTGCCATAACTCTTGTTTGGACTACAGTACCCAGAATCCCATAGCTAGCATGACCAGTGTTCATGGGGGGGGGGGGTGAAGTCCAGCTCTGGAGTTGTAGTCCAAAAAGGTAACTTTTCCAAATTCCCAATTTGTATTATACACAGTCGTGGAATGCATTTTCAGCATCCAGGTGGGTAGCTCCAAAGATTGTTGCTTGATTTATTGCTATGTGGACCACTTTCTGTACCTGCAATTTGATTTTAAAAGATGTGAACACATTCCCCTGGCTGTTCAGAAAAGGGTGCCAGATCCTGAAAAATCTAAAAAGTGGCTATATCTTCCTTGACATGTTGAATCCTGGAAATTTCCTTTTTATGCTTCATATATGAAGCATTCAACTTAAAGAGAAATTCCTAACAAGCTGATTCTTAAGGTTCTTCTGTCACTGGGGTTCTAACAGGTTTCTGAAAGTTTTGTAAATCAATTTCTATTGTAAATCAAAATTTGTTTTTCTTGTTGAAGTTCACATCCTGCTCCCAGATATTTGGGGGGGGGGGGAGGGGGATCATGTTCTATGAAAAAAAAGGGTTAAAGGTTGTAGAACCCTGAAGCCTTTAAAAGCCTTATCAAAACTATGGAAATCAATTGAACTACATCCTCTTCACTTGTCTATCTTTAGACTAGTAATTTGATAATAAAACCAAATGTCAAGCAGCAAACCCTGTTTGAATGACTTTACAATGGCACTGAATATGTGGGCTCCTTCTTTATGTGGGCTCCTTCTTTGTGGAGAGACATAAGAAAATCCATTATGAACACAAAAGAACCTATATGAACAGAGAAAACCTTTATTCAGAAACTACAGATGTTCTTCATAGAGGTTTGTTGTCAGAACTAGCAGGCAAGCATTAGCAAAGCATAGTTAAATATATACAAAAATATCAAATCTTTGGTGGGCTACCTCCTCATTTATTACAAAAGCAAAATATTCCATTCCTTCCCATTTCTCATGAGAGCTCCCCCTTTTCCACTCAAAACAATCTCAAGAGATTGCTTGGACCTTCCATAGACAACCTTGACTACCTTCCATTTGCATGTTAACCACAAAAGAATGTGGTCAACAGTTCTAGCAATTAGCATACCACTATATGTCCTATCCTTTAACAGCAGTATAGTATAACATGATATGCCAGCAAATAGCAAGCAAGTGAAGCAAGCTGAAAGACCAAGCTCCCGGTAGTTAAAGGTAAAACTCAGAATGGATGTGTCACCTCTCTCACTGACATGAAAGCGTCCATGCTGCTGGTGTGCATTAACAAAACAAAAAAGAAGCAGGCATCCTCCCTTAAGCATCTTCTCTGAAAGAAATTGGGGGAGGATTTTTGGAAGAGGGTTAGATTTGAACCAATCTATATTTGAGTAACATGTAATGAGCAACTGAGCTGCAGTTAGTGTATTCTGCTCATATGTGTTCTGCAGTTTGGAATTTGTTCTTATTCCTCATAGTCACCCTTGCACCTTCTGTATACTTTCAGACTACAACTCTCACCATCCTTCACCATTTGTGGTGCTGAAAGGATTGATCAGAGTTGCAAGCCAATAATATATTCAATCTCCCTGTTCTAGAATGAAGTAGGGAAGCCATCAGGGAAAGGAAATATTTCACCTGTCCTGGATTACTTTCCCCATTAGCTCCTTTCCTTTACATTAATCTGCTACACTTTAACATGATGCTTAAAGAGTATAGATTCATAGTGCAAATCAAGTAGCATTTGGGATACTTTTTAAAGAGATTCTATATATGCAAGAAATCAAAATCTGTCATTGGCATCTTGTTAGTGACCTAACACATGTGTAAATTTCTGTGGACAAGTGGTTGGACATTTTTGCCCAGTGCAGAAACCCGTATTTAGGTGATGTTGCTAAGCAGAATTCTGCCTCTGATGCCATTGCACATTAAGCATATACATTGGACTTTCCTTATTTCACGTTCAATGTACACTGCAATCATTCCTTTCACATTTGTTTGCACTTCTAGTTGCACATGTTGCAATTTGCTAAGGCACAATTATCACAAAACTCCAGAGTGTAAAGTAACCCTCATCACCTTGGTGCTGGCTCTCAGACTTATTATTAAAAAAAAAATCAGGCTATGGCATAATGGGAATTAGTAAAGGGAACAAATTTTTGGAGTTTGGATTTATGTACTAGTAAATTCATAAATTAGTTTTAGTCAGTATGATATATTGCTGCTTAAGCAAAGTGTGCAAATTTCATATAAGGGGAAATTGCTTTTAAGTACTTCTCCTCCTCTTCCATTAGGACCCAGCAGGAGAAATTTTATCTTTTACCCACTGCATGATTTGTTTCAACAGTGAATGATTAATAGTACTGTATAACTTCATATTGGGAAAACAGACTCCTTTTTATGACTTTGGATGGATAATTTAGCAAGAGAGATAATTTAGGCTTTCTACACTGTTCTCCAGATGAAGCTCTGAAACCAACAATTTAAATCTAGAAAGGACTGAATACTAATTACTCTAAATTAATGCACAGAGCCCTCATTGGTTTTAATAGTTCCACTCTCAGCTCATAAGTGCAAGAACTGAGACATAAAAACAGGCCTCCCCTAGATTTCTTGAGCAACATCCACAAAAATGTTCCTTTTTCCCATAGCTCCCAAAATCCATCAGAAGAACTATAGCCTGATGATGGGAGTCATGGTCCACAAAAATAACTTTTCCAAGATCATATTACTATATCCTTTTTAATCCCTTAATGCTGTAAAATGGGGGCAAGTAAAGTACAGTTCTACAAATACTGTTGGACTGCAACTGCCTTAGGATATTATCACACAAGGCTCTAGAAATGGAATTAAAACTGAAAGCATCTATTTCCACTTACAGTTGGCCCTCAGTATCTGCGGGATCTGTTCCACCCCCAACCCCCCGGTGGATACCAAAATCGGTGGATGCCCGTGGACATGCTGCCATTAGGGACAGCTCCCATTGTCCTGTGGCAGTACGTACATGCAGCTGCACTGCCATTAAGGACAATAGAACTTAATGGCAGTATGGCTGTGTGCAATGAGGGCTATCCGTAATGGTGGCACGGCCATGGGCACACACCACCTTTGGGGACAACGTGGGCTTGCCGACTACAGATGCTCAGATTTGTGGGTGGCCAATCTGTGGATACTGAGGGCCGACTGTATTATCTCACGATGTTGCTACTCTTCTGTATGTGTCCTGTCATCTAAGCATGAATGTGGTGACTTTTCATTAACAGGGAATACCCATGAATGGCTGTCAATATCACATGGTGCAAAATGGACTTAACAGAATGTCAGCACATCTTCTCTCGCTCTTTTGCCACATCACTATATTATTGTTGTTGTTGTTGTTGTTGTTGTTGTTAAATTTATGTGTGTCCTGCTTTTTGTCCCCAAAACTGGGACTCAGAGTGGCTTACAGTTTAAACGTACAATTAAAAATATACAAAAGTGATGCATTAAAACAGAATTAAATTATTACAATATTAAAAACAAGTTGCTCATTAAAATAAGAAAATACACTTAAAAAGATAAAAGTGTTTAAAATCTGTACACTTTAAAACCACACAGCAGCTCAGCCCATTCTGTACTTCTGGTGCAGAGATGCAGAAGGGTACTCTTCATGCATGAATGAGGAAAAAAAGGGAGAGGAGGGCAGTGTCAACATACACTGTGCAGAAAAACAGGACTGTAAACATTTGCCACCAAAGCTCTTCTCAAAGAACTTTTACAGCAGTGGCTCCTAAATTGTGGAACAGCCTCCCAAAAGAGATCCGTCTTATTACCTCCTTGGATCTTTTCCGGCGAGCCTACCCACCCAATCTTCTATAAGAAATACTGTTCCATTCCGCTGTTCAGGATTAGAATACTCTATCCCACCGTTGTTTTGATTTGATTGTATTGTTTTAATTGTCAAATGTTATATATTTCACTGCTGTATTTTATTGTATATTTATACTGGGTTCTAATCCCGCCTCAATCCACCTGGGAGAGGTGGGGAAATATAAATTAAAAAATTATTATTTATTTATTTAAAGATTGTTGTACTGTTGAAAGGAAGTGCAGCAAGAAGTATTTTAATATCTTTATTTTTGCACAAATATGAATCACTCAAATAAAATGCTAAAGTACCCTCATATAGTAATGTCCTTAGAATTTGAGACATCAACTTTTTAATCTCTCCCCCCACCCACCCATTTTCCTTTTTCCTATACCTCTGGAATTGACCTGATAGATATTTATCTTATAGGCCCTTTTACTTCTGGATATCTAAGACAAACTTTGTGGCCCTTCCCAATCCTAGCCTTCTTCTGATTTCTTGACTACCATCTCTGTTCTGATCAATATTTGAATCAAGGTATAGGAACTCTTTGACTATTTCAATTTTTTCATTGTCTAGGGTGAATTCTTGTAGATCTTCTGTGGTCTTTATTTTTGATGTTTTTTAAATGTTCAGCATTGAGTAAACCCTGGCATTGTCCTCCTTGACCATCTTCAGTACTTGTTCCAGGTCTTTGTTTGCCCTGCTAGTAGTATGGTGTCCTCTGCATCTCTTAGGTTGCTCTAATGTTCCTTCCTTCCTCTGCATTTCTCCTGCCTCTGAGTCTAAGCCCGCTCTGCATATGATATTTTCTGCATACAGATTGAATAAATAGGGTGATAGTATACAGTCTTGCTTGACCCTTTCACCAAGGGGTCTGCTTCTCCATATTCTGTTCTGATGGCAGACTCTTTCCCCGAATACAGGTTATGCATCAGGGCAACCAGATGTTGTGACACTCCCATTCCTCTAAGTAGCTTTTTGTAATCTATGCAATCAAACTGTATTATGTTAGCCCTAAGTATACCTAAACTGATTCCTCCTTTTTGATATCAGAATTGCTGTCAATTCAGCCTCTATGATCCTAATGTGGACACCATTATGTGGAAGCGAGCAGTCACATCGGCTAGCGAGCTAAACTTAAGGTAGAGTCCCTGTCTTGGTTACATGAAAATTATTTCCTTTCCAAAATTATAGAAATGTACATGTGTGTGCATGGACATGTGTGTGCGCGCACGCGTGGGCATGTGTGCATGCGCATGTGCATTTGTGTGTGAGTGCATATAGTGGGTCATCCTAACTTTTCAATTCAGATTTACACATGTCTAAGGCCAGAACTATATTTCGCAAGTCTTCTTTTATGCTTGATCTTTGGCAATGTTTTAAAAATGCCAGTCTCAGGCTGTGCCCCAAGTTTCATTCTTACAGCAGGAAAAACCTCCTTCTTTACAACTCCTTGACTAATTTCCTTCTCTCAGGAAGAGCCTTTGTATGGGTCTCTTGGGAGTTATTTTGGTTACTGGTATGCAGCCAGAACAGCATTGCTCTTGCAAATGTCCATTAAACCTTCACAGTGCGATAATTACAATGTATAGCCTGGAGGAACTCAAATAGGAGAGTTCAAAATGTCAATGTTTAGCTTTATGTTATCTGCCATGAAAATTCAACAAATAGAGAAAGCCATGGTTTATAATTTTTCCCACTAAAGGAAGCCACAGTGCAATACAGGAAAGTACTAAAGGTCTTAACAGAACCTTCAGATTTCCAATGAGTATTGAACTAATGCTTCCTCAGCAAATTAAACTTCTGACATTGCTCTCAGTCTAGCAAAAGGAGATTTAAAACAAGGAAAGCAAGTATGGCAATGGAAAGAGAAAGAAGCTTCAGTAAATACGCATCAAAAGTGAAGGCAATCTTAGCACTAGGATAGTACCCTCACCAATGGCACTACCTTTCTTTGGTGGTGGAATTGCATGCTCCTCTGAGGCTATGCTGATAGCAGCAGTGTTGCTGGTAGGATTTCCCATGTCAGACAGATTATTGCTGAGGAGCCAGACTAAATGTCCCAAACAGCCACTGGACAGGAGCAATGGGGGGAGGGGGGACACACTGGTTTTTATTGCCAAAAGAATTCTTAAAGCAACCTAAGAAGTGACTGTACACATGGACACCACCTGATGGCCAATACAGAAATCAAATCAATTACATAATTGGAAGCAGAAGATGGAGCAACTCCATTTTCTCTGAAAAACAAGAGCAAGAGCAGACCGCGGCACAGACCATGAGCTGCTAATATGGCTGCCCTAAGGTGAACCTATTACAAGGTTTTCTGGGGCTGTGAGTGTGTGACTTATTCAAAGTTTCCATGGCTTAGTACGGAATCGAACCCTGATTTCCAGAGTTGTAGTCCAACATTCAAAACACTATACTATGTTGCCTCTCTATCTTATAAAATTCAGGAAAGTGTTAATATCAAAAGGTATGTCCATTTAATTTCTATATTGATGTGACAACCAAGAATTGGGTAGGTTCATAATAAAATACAAAGCAAAACAAAAATAGTTTTCATGGGTTTTTCAGGCTATGTGGCCATGTCCTAGAAGAGGTTTTTCCTGACGAAGACGCCAGAATCTGTGGTTGGCATTTTATCTGAAACCCCAGGGAAAAAACCTCTTCTAGAACATGGCCACATAGCCAAAAAAAATCCACAAAAAACTATGGATGCCAGACATGAAAGTCTTTGACTTCACAAAACAAAAATATTTGCTATCTATTATTTGGATCTATTACAATGTATGGTAAAATAAGAAGAGGGTATGCAGAGCAAACCCTGTATGCTCATGGTTTGCAATCCATTCCTAAGAGTTCCTGATTCTTTATCTCTTGACCTGGATGCAGTTGCATTATGGGGGAGTGGACCACACCAGGTGACACCCTAAAGTGGGGTGACACCATTGCTCCTCAAACACCTACATTTTGACCGAAACAGGCTGTGGCATTCATCTGCTTCCCTTTAAAATGCTTTGAGAGATGGTGGAAGTGGGAGGGGAGCTCAATGGGAGATGAAAGGAGTGGCCCCATAATTTTTAAAACTTAAAATTTCAAATTTCAAAATGTTATTTTTTAAAAAATGAAATTTTAGAAATGTTTTGAAATTTTTTGAAATTTTAAATTTTCTTTAACAATATCACATTTTACCAAATCTTAACTGTGCATATGTAAATAGATTTAGGTTAGGCATATGATATTATAATTTGAAGGTATAATTTAAATTATGTTAGAACTATTAGCATTACATTCAGTTGTATATGGGAGTTACAATTTACAAGTAACATTAGTACAAATAATCATTACTAAGGATGATTTTGGTATGAAATGGGAGGAGGTCAATGGAGGGGGTGACACCATGAGTTACCGCACCGGATGACACCAACCCTAGTGATGCCACTGCCTGGTTGTGAAATTGCATCCCAATATTCATCTGTAGCCCACCCCATTTAATTATTGCAGAGGTGTCAGTTTTCTGGAGCCTGGGGGACAATTTTCCACCTAAAAATAAACCACAAAAAATATGCCTGAACTTACACTTCCAGATTTAGTTATGGGAGGTTTGGGACAGGGACAGAGGGCGGATTGGTGGAGGAGGGAGTCTGGAGACCCCTTTAAGAGCAAAACTGCCATGCTCACACATTTCCTAATTTAGGGATGGGGGAGTCATTGAGTAGGAATCCACACGGGAAGACAAGAAGAGCCTCAGGAGCTGGATGTGGTTTGCAAGCCACATTTTTCCTACTCCAAACTAATAGAGTATCCTTTAAAATTTTGTTTGTTACTTTCCTCCATTAGCTTGATTTCCAAATCTTTATGTCTTCCATGGTGGGGGGGGGATCATAATCACAGTTCAAGACTCACATTCATTTTATTGCTCACATGCTCAGCTTAAATAGATGCAATGGTCAGGAATGTTTATTATCAACTTTGGCTGATATGCCAGCAGTGCCCATTCCTAGAATTGAAACACCTAAAGATTGTACAGTCACCCCCCCCCCCCCCCAAGTTGTGGATCTGGAATCCATGCCCTAGAATACCCACAAAGGGGCGACCTCCGCTATTTCCAATGACATGCACACCCGGTGCGTGCGCCCGGAACATACACATGGGGGCATGCCCCATTCAAGTCTATGAGGCTTGAATATACACAAGCCTCCATTTGCATGGGGAGGTCCCCTGTGAAAACAAAGGGCTAACTGTAGTACATTCACTGGTAACCTCAAAGTTAGATTTTTGCTCTGTGCTCTACATTAGGCTACTTTTGTACCAAGTTCAGAAACTTCCATTAGTTCAAAATATGGCTGCCAGACCAATCAGTGGTGCATCTAGGAATGAGCTTATCAAACCAATATTAAAATCACTCCACAGTCTGCCAGCTAGCTTCCAGGAAAGTACAAATTGTTGATTATTACCTTTAAAGCCCTACATGGTTTGGGGCCCAGTTATCAATGGGATCATCTCCTCCCATATAATCCATTCTGTACGCCCAGGTCCTGGGGGACATTTACTTCAGTTAACCAAGATTAGACTGGCAACTGTCACTCAGAGGACTTTTTAATTGGCTGCCTCTAGACTGTAGAATGACCTACCAGGAGAGATTCAACAGGTAAACATGTCTGAATTTTAAAGAGTATTAAAGGCCTCTGTCTTGCAGCAGGCCCATCCTGTCAATTTAAACTATCAGTTTTAAATTGATATGTTTTATATTTTATGTTGGATGGTTTTGTGAGTCCTATATGTATGTGTTTTAACCTATGTATTTAAATAGTTTTATATGCTTTAGATGATGTTGTACTCTGCCTCAAGCCTTTGGGAGAGGTAGATAAGAAAGAATTATTATTATTATTATTATTATTATTATTATTATTATTATTAGAGCAGGTGCATCTTTAAGTGGATTTCTACTCTTACCTATTGAATGCTGTTGCATATCCTTTTGCCTACCAACAGGTTCTCCTGGATTCCCAGAATGCATTGGATGTTATTTTGGGGCATTCTAGGATAAATAACAATCCCCATTTTTTAAAAAATAGCAGCTCCCACAGTCAGATATTACTTCTTCCCTGGACTGACTTTGACCATCAGGACACCCGGTACATTTGAGGGAAACAAAATATACACCGAGGCAGATAAAGAAATCAGGTCTGCAGCAGTAAAAAATGTTAACTCGCTTTATCTCCTGAACTGTATGAATGAATAACAAAAATGCACCCTTTTCCGTCTCATGTGCACTTGTTTCAGAATGAATGGCAACCAAATTGAATGGATCTCATTCTGTTGGTTTTTTCATTTGTTTCAAAATGAACAATGTGCATCTATTTGAATCACCTCCAGGGCATTCATGGTTATGTACGTGTGATTAAAACTGGACTTATAAGTACAGGATTGAGTATGCCATCTGCAATTTCACAGGAAATTTTCCAAGATTGGGACAAATGTGCTTTGGAACAGGGATGATGCACTGGTGCAGAAAACCTATCTTTCCTATCACAGCCAGTGCAAAAAACAATCTCTTCTGTTCCATCCTAAGTTTGTAACCTTCAGAGTTTACTAATTACTGGAGCATTAACAACTTCTTGGTTTTCAGTTGTTTTACTAAGGGGACAAAGAGATGCATTCTGGAATACAAAAATGATAGGAGAGAATCCTGACACATACATCATGGTAGAATGCCAATCAAGGAAGAAATGAAATTGTACATGAAGCAGAAGAAGATTTCTAGTGACATTTACTGTAGGGAGTGATAACACAACCATAATTACATTACAGACAGATATAGGCTTTCTGCATTGAATGTGATGAGAATGAGACGTTAAACCTTTGAAGATGGATAAGAAATGACAGGAAATAAATTAGGTTTGCAGTAATCTAACATAATGTTAGGTTGCCATTGTTATACAAGAGGCAGGGATATTTGGTGGGAATAAACTACAGTGACCAAAATGGAAGTGGCAGGGAATCATGAGTAGTATGATTCACTGTGTGATTTGAGGACAGTTATTCACGTGTTGGCTTATAAAAAAAGGTCAATCACACATAAGCATGAGAGTGGATACACTTTTGTGCAATATGTTCTTGACAGCCTTGGCTTGCATGTAAAAATAGCCAGATGACAAAAGGCAGGTCCTCAGGGTGGCTTCACACAAACAGCCTCTGAGTTGAGGCCACTTGAAATCACATTGCTTGGAGCTGACCTTCAGTCATTCAAAACAACCCCCTACATAGAGCAGGTTACTGTTGCCATACTTCTACAAATCCACACTTTGATAGATTTGGACGGAGTAGTGTACTAACATCATGAGTTTTCTGTAAAAGCTCCCTCCACTGGACAGAATGTGTGCTTTGCATGCTAAATGTCCCAGGTTCAATCCCTCCAGATCGGACCAAATCCTGGAAAGCCAATGCCAGACATTATGAATCAGGGATGGGAAACTTTAATGAGATGTAAAGAGATACAGGAAGTGATATATAGAGTTATTGTCCTAATCTGCTCCAGGTATGTTCTGTCCCTGCACTATACTGCTAACTCCACTTCTCCTGAAGCCCCATTGCCTGGAGGCTATGGGCAGAGAAATTCCCATTGGCAGCTCTCATCAATGTATCTTCAGATTCAAATTGTCATGCCTTACCTGGAGGAGGCCTCCTCAGATGAAGAGGGCGAAGAAAAGTACCAGGAGGATCAGCCCTAGCCAGAGCCAGAGTCGGCTGGCAGCTCTGTGGCAAAAGCAGAGCCTAGTGCATCTCAGGGAGTACCTTCAGATTTGGAGAAGGAAATGAAGTCTCTGCATCTTGTCATATGTGAACAGCTGAAATGAAGGGAACAGAGACAGCAGATATGCTCTCCTCCATCTTAAATAGACTATGCTGGTAGATGACTCAAGTTGTGCTAATTTACTGCTGGCTATAAATTAACTCAGCCAAGGCAAGTGTCATACCCTCTTCCTAGACCCAGGTCTGGATCACATCACAGACAGCAAGGCAGATGAAAAGGGTTGGCAGACCTAGCTCTCGGGACCCGGGGCAGAGCAGAGGGGAGTGCCAGTGCAGGAGACAAATGGGGGTGCCACTCAGGTAGCTACAAACATATACAACCAGACAATACCTACCATAAGTGAATGCAGATAAGAAAGGGAGAGTTTACCTTGGTCAGAGTTTATTTATAGAAAATACACAGCAATCAGGCATTCACTGTGGGAATCTACCAGAACGTAAATATCCCAGAAGGCCCTTAACCAACCTATTCTGAAAGTTGCAAAACTCTCTGTTTTTGACTCACAGCTTTGTGAACTGAGTCTGCTACCAATACACCTTTGAATTTGATACCTTGATTTGTTGCCTTCCCCTGCTGACCTGGACTGGCTTGACCCTGAGAACTCTAAATGCTGGTCTGGAAGCTCTGGTAAGGCAGCCTTATGAACTCTTTGCCCTTCTGGTGCTGTAGACAATAGATCCAATGACTCCTGCCAACCATGTGTAATACCCTTGGCTTCCTGTAATTCAACCCCTTGGCTTGAGTTTGGATTAATCTCTCTGACAACTTGGTTTCAAACTCGACTCAGATATTTTCCATGTCTGAACCAAATGTATTGCCTCTGAGCTCAGGTATAATCATTTTTTCTCACCAGTAGCTCTGAAAAATCAAGACATAAACAACAACCATTTGATGATGTCTTATACTAAGTCAGACCCTTGAGCCAACTTGCTCATATCAGCTACACCTGCACAGCAGAAATAATACAGTTTGCCACAACTTTAACTACCATGGCTCAGTGCTATGGAATCTTGGGATTAGTAGTTTGCTGTGGTACCAGTGCTCTCTAAGAGAGAAGTTAAATATCTCACGAAACTAAAAATCTCAGAATTCCAAATCATTGAGCCATAACAGTTAAAGTGGTATCAAACTACATAACTTCTGCAGTGCAGATAAAGCCCCATTCTACAGAATGCCAGATAGGAGTCTTTCCCAACCCTACTTGAAAAGTGAACCTGGAGCCTTTCCCACTAACCCATAGCTCCCTTGCCCAAAAGTTCAATTATTTTGAACTAAGGCCTCACTTACATGAAAGGAAACTGTCTTAGATCATAATACCTGTCCTTCTAACCTAGTACTGTCCACTTTGTCTAGCAGCAACTCTCCAAAGTCTTCTGCAGAATCTTTGAATCACCTGCTACCTGCACCTTTAAAAAAAACAGATATGCCAAAGATTGATCTTCAAAAATGCAGAACATGTGCTCTAGCACAAAGCTATGGTTCATCTCTGAGGAATATAGTAGCTTCTCAAACAGTAGGTGAACTTTAGATGCATGAAATTAAGGTACCACTATAGAGAAGTAACATGGCAGCATGGCATTTTAAAAAGTTCAGAAAGGTGTATCTTACCTATGTCAATGCATGAACCTTCTTGCAGACAAGATACAAAGATCTGACTGACCTTATTCAACCTCAATTCCATCAGCTGTGAATGCACAACTTGTGTCACCACCATTAATCACCATCTCATGTTAATGTCTTCAATTGCTGATGTAATGGCTTAATATGTCAAACAGCCACTCTGTCTAATCTAAATCTTGAACCTCTGCCCAGGCTTTGAGGCAAGTGCCAGTGTCTCAACTAATTAGTAGTTTAAAATTCAGAAGACAAAATGTAATTAGTAAATGATTGCCTACAAATATATGATCCCAGGAAATACAGTAAAATAGGGACACATCAGTGATTCCTGCAAAGTACTGTAAAGAATCTGCCAGAGAGTTTTTACAAAAGTGGCTTTCTCTTTCTCTCGCACTTTGTCTGTGTACGTGTGTGTGTGCATGAACGCAATGTGACAATACTTTCACACTTCCCTTTGTGGTCTTTGTGGCTGCTTAAGATTTCATTCCCTTCCAAGATGTAAGTTGATCACGATAATTATTATTTCCCCTTGAATAGTTGAATAATTCTTTTCCTTTCCCTAGATGTTACGTTTCAAGCTCCATGACACACACACCTATCTATCATCTAGCTAGCAAGCTCTTTTTGTCACATACATACACACATACACAAATAACAACAATATTAATAATAATAGGAGCATCAAGCACTGTTCATCTCTTTTTCCTTGCTCCTGGCAGGGCTTAGAAAATGTCAGAGTGCTCTGACTTTACAATATGATTGCCCTGTTAGGAATATAAATCTTTTTCTCCCATCACTCAACCATTATTTCATTAATCTTTACAATCTCACTGTGAACCAGGAGACCACCCTTAACATTTGTAACAGCTTCAAATCACAACGAAGGCAGTGTTGCATCTAACAGTTCAGGCAATGCTCAGTTCATAAGATATCAGCATTAATAGCAGTGGGATTTTGTAAATTACTTCCATTTTGAGCAGCATTTTCAGTCACTCACTCATCCATCTAAACACAAGCTGTTTACACAGTCATTAGATGTTCTGCTTATAAAAGCTGAATAATCCCCTGCCAAATCTCAATCTTTGGGCGGCATATGATGATTTTGACGTATACCATCTCAAGATTGTTTGGTTCCCAAATAATCATAGCTGACAGACAACATTTGAAATATTTCTAAAATTTTTCTTCCAATTATGGAAAGACTTTAAGAAAGTCAACAAGGGCATAATCAGTCATCAGAATGAACTCAGGGATGACTATATGGTAATGAACTGTATGGAAATTCAAACTCATATAACTGACTGGGTCAAGAGAATCTTAGAAAGTTACTAGTATACAGTATAGCAAGAAGATAGATGTTTTTGCTGTACAAAAACAGTGCATCCTGTATAGGAGCTGCCTATGTTTTCTGTTGATTAGTGTATCATAGAAGGTGTATCAAGGAGGCTTCTCCCAGAGTATTCTGACCCCCAAGCTGAGCTGAATTCCCCCTTACCTCCTTGCTCCAGAGTGACACCAGATAACTGTCTACACACACCACCCAGCACCGCCACCACTGCATGAATCACCCCCTCTGAGGCTGAAAACAAGGTGCCCAACATCGATCACATGGCTGGGTGCTTTGTTGTGACCTCAGCGGAAGCATGCCAGTTGTGCTGGCACTGGGCAGCACAGTGGGAAGCACATGTAAACAACTATGCGGTGTCACTCCTGAGTGCTCCGGATCTTCCTGGAAGATCAAGAACAAAAGGTTAGGCTTTTAAAATTCAATTTAAAGGAGGTACAACCTGGATTCAGTGCAGAATTGGCTTTCTCATATAAATACAGTCTGAGCTCAAATTGGGGCCAGTGTCATGTGGACAAAGGGATGTGAGGGCAGAAGGAAACCAGTGTAAATGGCCTGTGTATAGGGTTGCCATTTCACGGCAGTGGGTGGGACTTTCCTGCCTCCTGGGGGTGTGGCCGGTCCCACCCCGCCCCGCCCTCCCCCCATTCCCGGGTGGCTGCCCGACTCAGGGCTCCCAGGGCTGCTGCCTCCCTTTCATACAGTGCTGAGCAGCATGACTGGAGCAGCAGCAGCGGCTGGAGCTAGCAGGGGGTGGGATCTGCTGCTCTGCCCTGCCCCTATTGGCCAGCCTTCTCAAGGAGCCAGCCCTCTGCTTCCTTATTTGGGCATGCTCCAACTCCAAGCAGGGAGGGCTTTGCACTCACGCAAGCTGCTTTTAGTTCTTCCCCTCTTTCTCTTTCCACTCCTTCTCTTCTTGTTATTCCATTTTTTTCCTTCTCCTCTTCTTCCCTTCCTCTTCCTCCTCTCCTTTTTCTTCCTTTCTTCCCTCTCCTCATCTTCTTTTTCTCTTTGTTCCTATTTTCTTCTTTCTCCTCCTTTTCTTCTTTCTCCTTTCCCCTTTTTTCTCCTCCTCCCCCTTCCTCCTCTGCTGTTGTTGCTGGCATTGTTGCTGTTGTGTGCCCAACTCCTTTCTTACTTATGGCAACCCTGCCTCTAGCCCCCTTATTTACCCCCCCCTCTAAGCCCCCCTCCTCTTCTTCTCAGGGGTCCAGGGCTTCTCAAGGCTTTGCCCCCATTACAAAAGAAAAAAGACTTTGCAAGGGATCTTACCCATAAATCCCCCCTAAGTTGAGACATACCTGGGGGGAAAGAGGGGGTGAGGGGTTTGGGGGGGGTTGGAGGAGGCAAGGAAAAGGAGGAAAGGGGGAATTGCTAAGAAGGCTTGGGAGTGGGAAATGTAGTTTGCAGTGGCAAAAGGGGGTGTCTGTGGTCTTTCAAATCCCATGCCTGCTTGGGAGTGGGACTTGTAGTTTGCAGTGGCAAAAGGGGGTGCCTGTGGTCTTTCAAATCCTATGTCTGCTTGGAAGTGGGACATGTAGTTGTAGGATTGGGGGGGGGGGGTGGGTATTTGGCCAGAAAGAGAAGTACATTTCTGCCATCTGTCTAGGAATAATGCCAAAATGTCCTCCATTTTGAGCAGCTGAAGAAACATGCATTTATATTAACATTTTTTAAAAATTGTCACATTTTTCATGTGTCCTCCATTTTTTTAAAAAATGTGTCCTACATTTGAAAATGTGGCCCTACATTTGTCCTACATTTGTCCCGGTTTGGAGGTCCTGACTTATGGCAACCCCACCTGTGTAGACATGCCCAGAGTGACTAATATCTAATATCTTTAGATTGGCCCATCTGAGCCCAGGACTTCTGTGGCTTATAATGTAGGATGCCATGCTTCCATTTTGAAAAAAATATTTGATCTCTTTAGATAGCATAGGAAGAGGATGTTGCTTTATACCAGATTATTTACACTGTATATATACCATGAATATACAAATATTTGTCTAGCTCACACTATGATCTGCTCCAGAGGTATACAAAGTAGAGATCTGCAAAGCCTATTTATTTTATTTTCCATCTTTTTCCTTGCACAGGACCCAAGACCCTTGAGAGCCCCCAGCCTTCCCAATGAATTTTTTAAAGGAACAGTGTCATCCCACCCCCATCCCCTTGACACCTGACTTCCAAGTTGGTGGGGTGGGAGAAGCCTCTCCTATGCCTAAAATGGCAGGGAGGGAAACAAAATTTAATGAAACTACCTGGCGGCCTCTAACAGATACTCCCCATCTGTTTAGTTAAAATAGTGTGTCTTTTTTTTTTAAAAAAAAACAGAAACAAGAGAAATATTTTAAAAATAAAATTAAAAAAATAATAATCCCTGATTACGTGAGGGAAAATGTGTTAATCTCACAGAGCTTCCACTTTGTGCTCACCATCAGTAAGAACAAGCTGTTTTCCACCTGAAGGATCTCCCTCCCCATTTCTACTATATATCAACAGTTATATAATAAAACTGATTTTTAGCAGTAATTTTGTCTGATTCAATATGTCAGATTTCGATTTGTAGACCAAGTCCTGTGCTAGCACAGCAACTGAAGATTCAGTAACATTTTTCTCCCCCCTCCCTTTAGTATGTTCTGTGCAAATAAGAAAGAAAAGACAGAGGATTGTCTTTGCATGATACAGGGACTGAACAGATAACAGGGACTTAAAACAGAAAAGGCTAAAAAGAGTGGGTAAGATGACACATTAGGCAAATTCTATGCATGTGTCAGAATATGTGGGAAGGTGGAGATTTTTGGTTTCAGGCACGACAAGGTCTCAGATGATAATAAGACAAAGATCATAGAACCACAGAATCTTAGAGCTGGAAGGGTCCACAAGAGCCAGCTAGTTCAACCTCCTGCCATGCAGGAAAATACGAATAATGTGTTACTGAGAGAAGCCCACCCAGCTTGTTTAAAGACCCCCCTGAGAAGGAAAGTCCACCAGTCTATGATAGCAATAGCAATAACAAGTACATTTTTATAGTCCTTATAAGTGAACAAGCACTCCCTAAGCGGTTTACAATGTGGAAGCCAATTGCCTCCAACAAGCTGAGTACTCGTTTTACTGACCTACGAAAGGATGGAAGACTGAGTGGACCTTGGAGCCCTCCTCTACTATCAAACATCCAATATTGTAGCTGCAGTACCAGCATTTAACCTCTTCACCAGCTGGGCTCCTTATTGCAGACAGTTTTTACAGTAAAGAAGTTCTTCCAAAGGTGGAATCTCTTTTCTCCTAATTTGAAGCCATTGGTTTATGTTCTATTCTCCAGAGCAACAGAAAATGAGCTGGCTCCACCTTATACATGACATTACTTCAGATGTTTAAAGATAGCTGTCATGTCACCTCTCAGTCTTCTCTTCTCCAAACTAAACAAAGGATCTTATCTCATGGCTTAATAATCAATTTTACCTCTATCCATCTTAAGTCTTAATTCAGGCTGAATCCTGATCTTATCGGAATGTTTTTACCACCAAATCTGCCACCCAAATACATCCCAGGTGTATCCCTGCTTCCAGGAGTGCTCCAGCAGCCATTTTCTTAAGCCAGAAAACTCCCAAATCCGAAAAGGGCCACGAGGAGTGCTCCTGTATTCAGGCAGCAGATTCAGCAGCAAAAACCTTCCGACAAGATCACAATGCAGCCCAAATTAAAACTTAAACTGGATTATTAAGCCATGCAATAAGTTCCATACTAAACTTCCTCAATCATTCATCGCAAGGCTTCGTTTCCAGACCTTTTGTCATCTTGGTTGCCCTTTCCTGACATGTTTCAGTTTGTCAATGTCCTTTTTGAACTGGGGGATGCAGACGTGGACATAGTATTCCAGGTGTGGCCTGACCAAAGCAGAATGGAGTGGGCCTACTACTTCTCTTGATCTGGACACCAAGCTCCCATTAATGCAGCCAAGATTTGCATTGTGTGTTTTTTTTTTGGCTGCCACGTCATACTGTTGGTTCATGTTTAGATTTAAACCCCTAGATCCTTGCCACATGTATTGCTTTCATGCCAGGTGTCACTCATCCTATATTTATCTCTGTTGAAATTCATTTTGTTAGTTTTGTCCCAGGTTTCCAACCTGTCAAAGTCATTTTGAATTCTGATCCTGTCCTCTGGGGTATAAATTGCTACCCACTCCTGTGCCTACAATTAGGTGTCATTTGCCAATTTGATAAGTATGTCATCTATTCAATCATCTAAGCCATTTATAAAGATAAATTGTATGTAGTGTGGTGAAGTTCATAAAGTGTGGATGATGTGGTCCATTAAAAAAACACTTTTATAGCACAAAATTGCGACACTGATAAATCCTAAGATTATCAGCAGTTATAAACACACCTTGCTGGCTTGAGTCTATTGCAGGCTATGCAGCAATTTCTTTATACTAAGATTAAAACTGAAGTCATTCTTTTTGCTAGTCCAATTTAATTACATTTTGTACTTTATCATGCAAATAGCCATCATTTTTGTAATCTATGTGAAGAAAACTTCAGAACTATTCAATTAAGCATTGCAGCTGAATTACGAATGTTAGCAATAAGGGTCTGTTATTTCCATTAACTCTTAACTCTCCATTGAGATTGAATAAATAATATTTTGTGCATTACACAAATCTAGAAAAAAAGCTCCTGCAATGTAATGCTCCTGCTATGTAACACAACATTTTACTTAAGACATATTTATGTCTTGAAGCCATATTTATGCCTTGAATGTCACTTCCTACTTTCTCTTCCTACCTGTCTAACCTACCACACAGAGATATTGGAAGGATACAAAGGGATAACCTTGTGCGTTGCACTTTGACCTTTTTATAAGAAGGGCAGAATATAAATCAGATAAATATTCAAAGGTGTCCAACGATAAGTTTAATTCTTCTTGGTTTCTATTATACTGTTTGTGTATTGTGGCTGACAGTAAATGTTTGGGAGGCACTGTAACCCGGTAACACAGCACATTCTTCGCATGCAGAAGGTTCCAGATTCAATTCCTTACATCTCTAGTGAAAAAGACCATGCACTCATTAAGTGGATTAAGTCCTGATCCTGAGGCCTTTAGGCTTACCAAATTCTGTATAGATAGCTAGCACTAGAGGACACATTTTGGAGCTTATCCCATTAACAAATAAGTTGGTTGGTTAACCTCTTCTGGCTTGAATTCAGGATCTGGGACACTGCTGCCTGGATGCTTTGCTCAGCTGGCCAATTTTTGGAGTTGGAAGCTCCCTGACTTCAAAAAAGTGCTGGCTGAGTGAGGATACATCTGGGTAGTAGCATCCCAGCTGGATAGGCAGTGATCTAGGTATGATAACATCTGGGGGCATCCAGGGGCATCTGGGATCCTGAATTCAAACTGGAAGAGGTAAGATGGCTTATTTGTTAATGGGATAAGCTCCTTACTGACTGACTAGTTCAAATCACCAATCACTATGATGACTCTCTCTTTAAATACTCGTACTATGAATGGCATAATGGTTTGAATGTTGGACTATGACACCTGGAGACTAGGGCTCAATCCCCTCTCAGCCATGAAACACTCTGGGTGACCTTGGGCAAGTCACCCTCCCTCACCCTCAGGGGAAAGACAATGGCAAACCTCCTCTGAACAAATCTCACCTTAGGGTCACTATAAGACAGAAACAACTTGAAGGTGCATGCACACACACACACTTTATAAGCTATTTGCTTATACAGCTACTTGCTACTAGAAGTATTCCCAGCCTTCACCCTATTTAAATTACAACTTTGCCTTCCCTTTCCCCTGTCCCTGCTTCTTCCAAGTCACTTCACATGCTCCACCATGTTGTCCTGTTTCCTTGTTTGCATATGGCCAAAGGCTCCCTTAGCTGCCTCATTCAGTTAATTTGCCTTCCCCCTCCAGGTATGTCTCCCTTCTCCCAACTCTCAAGTTGCTGTCTTTTTCTCTCTGAATGCTCCATCAGGCCTCTACCTCTTCTTCTAATGGAGCTCTCAGCAGAGCTGGCAAGATGGCAAGGAGAAGGCCTCATATGAGGACAGGAGGTTAAGCAACAGTGGACATTTTCAAAATCCCCTGGACAGAAATTTGAGCTTTGAAAAAGAAGGCATGTCTGAGAAAAGGAGGGTATAAGGTAATCTTGTCTGAGACCCACTGCCAATCTGATCTGACAGTGCTGGGTACAGTGCTGAAATGAAAGAAACAATGTTGAGAAAACTACTTTTTTAAAATTATTAATTATATACCATTACAAAACTCAGATTAACATGTTACTGTTGGTCTTGTGGGGTTTTTTCAAGCAACTTGCTTTATTGCTAGTTATATTTTGTGGCTTTCTAGTTCCCTCTTTGGGGGAAAATAAACTTTAAGTAAGAAGATGTTCTTATATTCAAAAAATGCTCCAAGAAAACATTTGTAAACCCCCCCCCCCATGAGAAAACAGATAGGTTTTAGTCATTAGTTACTACTGGTAGGCTGTGGTCCAAGTGTGGGGCATTGTAACTCATCTTGCCACTTCAGGATATGGCACCCCCTACTTAGACTCAAATTACCCCTGCTCTTCACATGGAAAAGGTAACAAAATTATAGACTATACAGCATTTTCTAGCAAAGACCCACTGGACTATTCAGATTTACCTATGTTGATCTATGTGTGTGTGTGTGTGTGCGCGCGCACGTGCGTGCGTGCGTGCGTGCGCAGCCATTCAAGTCACCTGTTGATATGTGGCACCCCCATGAATATCAGAGTTTTCTTAGCAAAGGAATGCTGAGAGATGGTTTTGCCAGTTCCTCCCTCTGAAATATAGCCTATTGAACTGTGGTCTCTTCCAACTCTATGATTTTATGACTAGTGTTCCATTGCTGTGTTGGGAACCACACAAAGGCAGATATCCCAGAAAGTGCCACAGTGTGGCACAACATGACCTTTGTGAAATGGTCATGGTGCTTGCTCCAATTGTGAAATTGCCCCAATGGTACAGGTACAACAATTCTCTCTTCCTGGGAATATGACTATTGTGCAGCTCCACAATTCAAAATTACACAATCGTAAATTACTATACCAACATCAAAAATTCTCAACAGGATGACAGCTAATGTGTTATACATAATGCCCTTACTTGTAACACATTTCTTCCAAGTTTGAAATATAAGGCAGCTTTCTATGTTGGCAAATGTAATGCAGGTATATATATGCAGAAAGTGAGGCTGAGGATTTATTCCTTTTTATCCTATGAGTGAAGCAAGTTTAGCCCTATATAGGTACCATAATTTAGCTTTACACTCTGCAAGCAGAAGTCACACTTTGAAACAAGAAATCAGTCTTTGGCATGCCTGCATAATAGTTCTGCCTCTTAACATGCAAGTCTCACGGGTATTGACCTGAAGGGATTTTGAAAGTTATGTGTGCACTGAAGAAGTGAAGGAAATGCTGAAACCATGACCTCTGCAGCCTCAATTCACTAAGAGCATTGATACCCCAATGGAATCTGAAAAGAACCCAAGTTAACTGACATTCAAGGTGGGGGAGGAAAGTTATTGCCACCATATAAATATAATAAAGAAAATGACATCCTCCTTCTGCTACTAGGACTGACACTAAGCCAGATAAGAGGTTTTGTTTTAACTGCTTATACTTAAAAGGTTATCCTCTGCATAGAGGAAAAGAAATATTCCTGCCCTGTCCCTGCCCTGATCTGTTTAGATGGTGCAAAATAGGTGGAACGTGAGTCCAATCCACACACCAGGGCAATATTCTGTAGTAACAAGAGTCCCTGCTTGCTGGGAACTCTGTAGAATACCATGGTTGTGTGGACAGGGTGAGAGAAAAAGCATAATCAATTGCTGGATTATGAGAAGGCCATTGTACCAGGCTTCAAGAAGAAGTAGGTTTCCTTTTTAAAAGATATGTGTGTTTTCATAAGCCATGTCTGCACTGATGGAAAATCCTGGCTAACCACCAGGGCTTCTGGGTCTGCAGGAGGTAGGTTGTTTGTACAACCAGCACCCACAACAGGCCAATACTGGCAGGTGGGCAGAAGAGGTCAGGAGAAGGAGCCCTGGGCTGGGTGAGCTGCTGACCTGAAGGAATGTGCAGACAGTGCTGCCAGTTGTGGGCACACAATGAAAATGAACATAAAGTCCTTTAAAAGAAACCTACATTGGGTCCCCACCCCTTCTTAAAGCCTGGTACAATGGCCTTCTCATAATCCAGCAATAGATTCTGCATATGGCAGCTTCTGATTGGGTTGTGTGCCTTCAAGTCATTTCTGCCTTATGACAATCTTAAGGCAAGTTTATCAGTTGTTTGCTTGGCAAGATTTGTTCAAAGGGGGGTTGCCATTGTCTTCCTCTGAGGCTGAGAGAGTGTGACTTGCCCAAGGTCACTCAGTGGGTTTCCATGGCCTAGGCATGGATTCAAATCCTGGGAGTTTATCTCATGCACTTTTCAGCCCGAACCGGGCACGGGATATAATCAGACTGGAATGGGGGGAAATGGGTTTTATTGCACACAAAATTGCTGCTGTGCTGCCGCCCGACCACCACCCGTCCCCCAGCTGCGTTTCTCCCAGTGATTTTCTGACTGAAGCGAAGGACGTGCCTCAATCCTGAATGGGAACGGCTTGGTGCCAGGTGACAGAATGGGGCCATTTTGAGGACACTTTGAGGTGCGGTAAAATGCATTTTTTCTCAGACTCGTGCAGCCCCGAGTGACCCTTTCCCATGCCCATAACGGCGGGGGAATGGGTGCAATAAGGTCCTTAGTCTGTCCTAGTTCTTCTTTAAATTAGTCCAGAATGTATCTATACTATACACTTACAGCACTCTAATACCAGTTTAACAGCTATAGCTCCATTTGCAGTTTGGTAAGTACATAGAATTCTTGAACTACAGCCGTATACAAGAAACTTCTTGTAGAGGTTTCAAAGTAGCACTCTGAACTACAAATCCCAGGATTCCATATAATGAAACCCTGGAAGATAAAGTAGTATCAAATTAGTGTATAACAGTGCATTGTAGATATGTTAAGTATTTGCAAATGTCACCATCATTTGTGCCCTGCATGGGAGCTCAGTCCTCAGTTCTGTTATTAAACCAGTTATGTTTGGCTCTAGCCCAACTCAGCCCTGACTTCAGTGGAGATATTCAACTTGTTTAATTTTAAGTGCCTGAGTTTCTGTGAGCTACGGATTGGGTCGTGACTAAAGGCATCACTAAAATAATCTGTCAAGCTCTGTCTGTCTGGGGAGATGCAGAAAGGAAAGAATTATTTTATGGTAGTGTGACCAATTGAAGAACACCTCATTTCTCTGAATGACAGTCAGTTTTTAATAACCAAAAATACATTGGCATGTAATTGGGGCATTATTGGCTTTTGAAAAAATGAATTCAAACAACGATAGTAAAAAGTGAAAGGATATTCAGTTGTCTTGTTTTAACCTTGTTGTAAGCTACCTTGTAAGCTGGGTCTGATGTCAGGGGAAAGGCAGGATATAAATTGAAGGAAAGGATGGATGAATAAACAAATAACAAAATAATTAAGAACATTTTATGCATTAACATGGGTGGGAGTATATCTGTTTCATTAATGCACAATTGTTAAAATCTATTTTAAATATTTTGCAGAGAAAAATGTCATTGATTTTACAGGATTCCACTTTTTATGGTCATGTGAGTATTTTATAGTTATAGGTTTTTTAAAATGTGGTTTATATTACTTCTATAATTTTATTCTAACTTTCCCCAAGCATGTAATGAGAACAGGCACAATGCAAAAATATACTATGTACACTTGTGTGCAGGTGAACCTCATACATAAGTCGAGGACAGGTTGGGGGCAGAAATTATGGATTTTGATATGATCTGTGGGTAAGTCAGGGGTAAATCTTTGGGGCTCAGCTCATCAGATCCATGCTCTCTGGTGTTTCCCCACTGCAGCAGACAGGTGTCACACCTCTGCTGTGGCAGGGACATGCCAAAGACCCGTTGTGGTTGCCATTTTTCCTCCCAGTCATTGCAAAAGGACTCTGGAGACAGTAGAGGGGGTCAGTCCTTTTTTTTTTTTTTTTTTTGGTTCCCCTGAGACTATGGTGAGAGCTCCTCACCTATTGTAAAGACTGGCTGTGGTTTCTTGTCTTTTGCCTGCCTTTTCCAGCTCCTCTTCACTGTCCACCTGTGTTGGAGATTATTTAAACCAACCCTAACCATGGCCTGACTTTGTGCCAGCAAAGGATGTGTTATGACAGCATAAGGGGTGTTCAGTCAGTTTAGAGCCAGTTCAGCCGGCACAAAGTGGTCCTATGCCTCGCCCAGCCAGCTTGTTTTTGAGTTAGGATTGTACAGCCCATCTGGAACAATTTGGAAAGACTTGTAATCTTTAGAAATATAAATATTTATGGGGTTCTGTCATTTATAGTTTGGCTAATATTTAAAGATATTCAAAGGCAGATCAAACTCTCCACCAATTTATCCAGGCCATAGTTCTTAGTAGCTAAGATAACCTCACATATGTGTACATTCTGATTTATTCATATTGCTCAGATTTCACCCTTGGATGGGAAGAACAGATAAAATCATATATAATCAAAAATTTATTTCACGTCCTTTAAAATCACGGTATGATTTAGAAAACAGCAAACTGTGCGTTCAGATTAGGCTGAAGGCATGAGTCATCTAGCTAATATGATTATTCAAGCACATATTCATTATACAATTACAATCATTTTCAGTTGTAAAATGTAATTGTTATTATTTCATTTACATGCTGAACATTTTTGGCAGTTTCAAGTACTGGAAATTGCATACATAACATTTCTCTTTTTTAAAAAAATTAATCAGTCATAAATAGACAGACACAAACAGACAGAGGTCTGAACCATTTTATTTATTTATTTATTTATTTAGATAAGTGAAAAGTTATACAATCAGTGTACTTAAACAATTTTTCTTAATCATTAACCATTAATGCCCTGGTGGCATCATGGTTAAATATTGGTACTGCAGCCACAAGGTTGTGAGTTCGATCCCTGGGGCCCCAAGGTTCACTCAAACTTCCATCCTTCCATAGGTCAGTAAAATGAGTACCGAGCTTGTTGGGGGCAATTGGCTTACATGTTTTACACTGCTTAGTGAGTGTTGAGTTCACTGATAAACGGTATAGAAATGTACATGCTTTTGCTCCTTCTATTATTGCAATTTTCTGTTTCTGGGTCACATGTTGTTAACATGATATAACTAAAATCATTTGAGATGCACAATTTTCATGCCTTATACTGAACAATATCATTAGTCCATGTATTTCAACATTGTCTACACCACCTTTCTCCCAACTAGTGTGTTGGCCTGTAATGCCACCATTCCCGGTCCAAAATCTGCAGGGAATCAGCTTGGGGGAGGCTGATCTACACTGGCTGTTTTTTCCTTTCCAAGGTGTCAAAGGACTTGTACAGTCCCACTTGGGACCAAAATGTCTCCATGCAGAAGAGCATGTGTACATGTTGATGTACTCTCATTTTTGTTCCCAAACAAAGCATACACTTATTCACATGGAGGCTCTTTATCATATATGCTTATAAGCCATCATGATCACTGATCTTAAGGATCTTCCTGGAACTGAAGTATCCCACCAATGACCTGATTTGAATTGTTACTGCCTCCATGATTTTTAATTGTTACTGTCTGCATTTGTGTGTGCATCAATATGAGTTCTTCTCAGGTTATTTGAGTTATGTTGTAACTAGTCAATTTAATCAGGCTTCATCTGGAGTACCGTGCCTCATTTTAAGAATGCTATAGATGAGTTGGGGGTGGATTCAGAGAAGGCCAACAAGGAAGATTAGAGGTATGGAGAACATAGCATATGAGGAAAGGCATGATCACTCAGATGAAGATAAGACTAACAGATTACATGACTGTACTCTTTGAATATTTAAAGGGCTATCACAGAGGAGCAGGGTACAAGTTGGTTGTCTGCTGTCCCAGAGGATAGGACCAGATCTAATGGTTTTAAGTTATAGGATAGTAACTGTTTAATACGAGAAGGAATTTCTTGATGGTAAGAGTAGTTCAGCAATGGAACCAGTTCCTTAGAGAAGTGGTGGTGGGGTCTCCTTCTCTGGATATTTTCAAAAAGAGGCTAGACAGCTTCCTATTGGGAATGCTCTGGCTGAATTTTCTACAGGGAGGGGTCGGACTTAATACCTTTGGGGCTCCTTCCAACTCTCTATGCTTCTATTATTCTCTCATATTGTTCAGTAAGTCAGACAATGATACCCGATAGTATGCCACTTATGCCTTTTACCTGACCTCTATTTCAGCTACTGTTCATTTGTCAGACCCATTGTCAGGAAAAGCCCAAGGCTGAAATATTGTTTGAGATGGGGCAAAAAATGACACTGCTCCACACACAAGTGGTAGTATACATTATCTGCCATATTACTTGTGTACCTGAAACAGAAATCCTACACCTCCCTAGCAGTAAAAACATAATAATAAATTAAATAACTGACAGCCTGTGGCCTTTTCAGAACACCCCCAAGCCAGCTTTCATGTCCCTCTGTCTAATGGTATTCTGCCACATTAATCCTTTTTGTCCTTTTAGAAGAAAAATAATAATTTCCTAAATCTATTACAGAAAAATACACAGAAACTGCTCTAGATATTATCTTTCAAATTCTCTTCTGTGTTTTTAGAAAACCAGAATAATGCAGGATACTGCACAGTTCCCCATATCTCTTGGTAACCAGCCTGTTGCTAAATTATAGGCTGGTGGGTCAGGGAGCACTATGAACTGAATTGCTATGATGACCTCCCATAGCATCCTCCAGCTACTGGAGAGGTTTGTTCTCTTATTAAAGTAAGCATGCCGAGATTTCTTCCTTTGATAGGAAAGAATAAAGCCAGTTTGTCATTTGATCTAAGTTTTATCCACTGACATAATGCCTTGTCCTCAGAAGCACCATCAGGAGGTTAACAAGTAATTTAAAGTACAGCTACCAGTAGCAAGTCTGTAGTTCATTGCTTACAAGGAATAGTAGAGGCTAAACATAATTCTAAGGGCTTTCAGGTTGATTTTAGGTCTAATTGAGAAAGCCTTTATCTTCAAATAATACACAATGCTCTTCTTGAATCAAACTCCAAAGATCTTTTGATTCTACTGTGAACAAGGCATTATTTTGAGACAGCCATGGCTGCTATGAAATAAGTGAGAAACTGCTAGTATAAAATAAGGAAATACTGCTAGTTTTTGGAATAAGGCTGGCACCATTTTGACTGTGACCTTCCTATCCTGACAGCGACATTTGTGGGCATAGTGAGATGTCAATGCCAAACCACAGGCGAAACATCTTCAAGAAAAACTATGTCCCAGTATTGCCCAAAAAATTCTCACAGAAAACTAGTTTCTCCTTACTATGAAGCAGGAGCTATTCTCTCACCTAGGTTCGCCCACCTTCAAATGCTAAAACAATTACTGGGCAATCAAGGTAACTATCTAGTCCCAGTCCATTATTTTCCAGTCTTCACTTTCTATAAGTTTCTTCCTTCTCTTGAAGCAAAAGTGGAGAACTTCAAGCCCCGGGGTCAAATATGGTCCTTTGGGCTGCCTCAGATGACCACACTTCTCTTTCCCCATGACATCATCCTACACTGTTTCCCCAGATTTTGTACATATTTTTCCCATTCTAAAAGGTGGAGATGCTTGTTTTGCTGTTGTTGTTTTGGATTTTTGAAATATGATTACAAAGAGAAAAAGAAAAGAGGGAAGCAGAAAAGGAAAAAAGATGAAATAGTATACAAAATATGAACGTGGGCTGGGTGTATGTTATAAGCAGACTATATTTCCAAAAATACATTTTCTTGAATCTGATATCTATAAAATACATCATTTTATTTTATTTTATTTTACTATTAGTACTGCTACTGCTTCTATTGTTATTAATACTTAAGAATGGATGTACCATCCAGTTTCACAAATAAAATCAGTGGCTGTGATTCTAGATCAGCTACTTAGTTATCTGCTACTTAGGGGCTAAACAGACCAGCATAAAATACCAGCATCAGGGTGGAGTGGGGCGTGGCGACCGTATGTCACATGCCCCGATTCTGCCCCAATGCCAGCATTACGCCACACCTAACCAGATGGGTGTTTCTGTTAAGACGCACTGTGCTGAAGAAACACCCAAAAGCTGCCACCATGGCAGCAAGGACAGCTTTTTGCCATTTTAAAAAGGAGCAGCATTTTGCTGCTTCTTTTTAGAGCAAACTGCCAGATCAGGGCTGCATGTGGTTGCTGCACCCCCGATCTGGCACTGAAAGGGGCAGCAGGACACTGCTTTATCAGGGCAGTCAGTTCAGTCCCAATGTTAACAACAGTAGTTATGTAGCTATGTAGCACCTCCCAGCCTGACGCCCTCCCCCATCCCACATCTGGAATACTGGGCAGTAGTCACTGTGAGTGATAGGAGTCTGTTCTGAAGCTGATCAGGACACAGAACATTTAATATTTGGGCACTTGCCCAAAATATATACACACCACTGCAATAGTGTGCATTGTATATGAACAGCAAATTACAGATGGGAGAGCGAGGTAATAATTATTTTCATTATGCACCCATGGCTGAAGGATCAATATGGGAGCATAAATGGCTAAGAAGTGCATTCATTCCATCCACTCCTTCCTCCACAAACTTTCATTGGGACGAATGGAAAGTTTCATTCTCGTAGAGAAATTTCACCAACCTGACAAGGACCATACATATATGGATACAAGCTTTTCTGCCTGTGCACTGTAGTGTACATAAAAAGGTGCTATAGTATTAGTTCTCCAAGACTATGGCTGCTTCCACACTACAGAATTAAGGCAGTTTAATACCATTTTAACTGCCATAGCTCAATGCTATGGAATCCTGGGACCTGCAGTTTGCGGTGACACTCAAATCCACTGACAGAGAAGGCTAAATATCTCACAAAACTACAAAACCCAGAATTCCATAGCATTGAGCCATGGCAGTTAAAGCAGTGTTAAATGGCATTAATTATGCAGTGTAGGTGCAGCCATGTATTGTCAACCAGGAGATTGTCATGCCAGTGGCTCTTTCAAAAGGCGCAAATCTCAGTTTAGGTGATCTGGGAAGAGAAACAGAGAAGGAATGCAGAACCTGCCTAACTGTGTCTGAATGTTAATGTACAGACATCAACTATATATTTTAGCTGTACAGTATATCTATATACTTATATCTATAAGAGTAGCTCTGTAGGGATCTAGGTCAGCCAAACACAGGGTGGGGGGAAGATACTTGTGACAGAATAGCACACATGAACATGGAGACAGAGATTATAGGGAAAACTGAGCATTGCATAAAGGCGCATGTTGCAAGGAACTAATGTACAGAGAAGAATCTCCACTCTATTGCCCTTCCTAAAAATCCATTTCCCAGACAAAAGTTGTCCCTGACAACCCATTCAGTTTCAGAAATTGTGCTTGGAAATATTGAGATCTCAGTGAAATCATTGTTGTCTTCACCCCTATAATTATAAATGTTGTATCACAGTTCCAAGTGTTTACAGTAAAAGCTAAAAATTCTACCACTGCTTTTAAACAAATCTATATTGTAAGGTTTTTTATTATTAGCAGAAAATTCAGTATTCTCTTAGGGTCATGAAGACTTATTTTACTCATGCTGCAAGCTAGACTTTTATGAATATATGCTAAAAATAGGTAAATACAACACTCCACTCAATTTAAATACAGCTTTAAAGACTCAGTCAAATGTTTGCTTCAAATCATATTTCTCCATATGAAGAACATGTCAGCAGTGACATTGATATAAAAGAGTATTCTACATCAGCTACTTAGTTAGGTATGTAAGGGTTGCATCCACACTGCAGAAATAATCCAATTTGACACAACTTTAACTGCCAGGGCTCAATGCTATAGGACTCTGGGGATTGTAGTTTTGTGAGGCATTTAGCATTCTCTGTCAGAAAGCGCTGGTGCCACAATAAACTACAGTTCCCAGAATTCCATAGCATTGAACCATGGCAATTAAAGTGGTGTCAAATTGGATTATTTTTGCAGTGTGGATGTAGCCTAAGAATATTATCTAAGTAACCTCAGCTGGCTCAGCTTTACAAAATCTAACAAATATCATGCATTCATGCTCTTATCACTAGCAAAATGGGCCTTCTCCCCATGCAGCTGATGCCTGGTAAAGTAGGGGTGGGAGTCACAATAGTGTCACAATCGTGACTAAGAAGGAATCTTGAATATAGAACAGTTACAGATGAGTAAATCTATTCCATATTCACAAACACTACTTAGTATTCATGATAGTTACTTGCCATTGTGGAGGCAAGGCTGAGCTATGTGCCATTTTTATTTTAAAAATTAGAAACTGCCAATAGTGGAAAGAAGACAGATGAGCTGCATTTCCCTGAACCTTTCTAAAAAAAATCACAAGATGCCTGGATAGGAGGAGGGGAAAAGATGGAGGATATAGAGTGCTGGGCACTTGGCTAACATTTGGTTTGTCAATATGAGCACTTGTAATCCCTTTGTGTGTTCAGGGGTGAGTTCTGTGTGTGATTTACCCCATGGTGTGTTTGTGGCTTGGGACAGGTGCAAAGTGATGGCGATCCCCCAGGTATGGTGGATCACTGGCTCCTTCTTTCCAGAAGCCTGCACAGTTTGGGGAGGACTTCAGAGAAGCAGGAAACACCAGCCAGTGAGCTGATATTGCACTTTGAGCGCATGGGCTGGCATGTCTGGCCAGTGTCGCAGATGTAGGCTTCAGTCCAGTTAGGTGGGGCGTATATATTCTCTGGTCCATTGCACACTTGGACATTAGTGCTTTGCCATCCCATCCATCCACCCTTCATTTCGTAGGTCTAACATTTGTATTTTGTGTTCTCTAATACAGTTGTTGCCATTTAAGTCTTTTTCTTGCAATAACTTTGGGGGACAACTGGCATAGCTGCCGGATCCAGGCCATCAATTTCCGGTGTCAAGTGGACATTTGAAGTTATGGGGTCGCCTTAAGGAATTTGGGATGTGTGGGATGGAAATGGTATTGCATGACTCAGGATCATTTCAGCATGCCCTGGTGACAGGGGGACCCATATGGAATCCATACTTGTCATCTCAATGATTCTGGCATTGGGCCGGATGATTGGGGTCATCGATCACTAGATGGGTTGGTTGATGCCTGGATACAGATCCATGCATGTGCCAGTCCTATCAGCAGCTGCAGCCAATAAAAGTTGTGGCCTACCTTTTCCCAGTCCATACATGTTGTTGGTGCATTATTTCAAATGGAGCAGAACTCACCCCTGAACACAGAAAGGGATTACAATCCAAGCTTCATTAGCCTTAAGAGTTTCTCATAATGTTGAATGTCTGCTTTTAAACTCATATCAGAGTCCTGGTTTCTGGAATTGCACCGTCCCCCAGCCCTCATATCTCTGCTTCCTTCCAGAAGATGATTAATATTACTGACATTTGCTCAGATCAAATCCAACTGAATTATGCTGGCAATGGAGGAGATTTAAAACACTGGGCTAGAAGAGGTCTGAGGCAAGACTAGACTACCATGGTAACTGAGATGAAAGGAAATGTTCTTTTTGCTTTCCATCTAATGGGGAAAGACTCTCTCATTCTTTAATCAAGAAAGCCCTGAAAAGAAACAGCAGGAGATATTGACTTGCTAGACCTGATAACATGTTTATTTTAATGTAAGGCAGCTTGGAAACACAACGGTATTAAAATGCTGTAATAAATAAGTAACAAATACATTGAGAGTTAGGAAACAAGTCAATGTTGAGATGCTGTCATTTTTCTGCTCTCCGCCAAAATGCACACTTAAATACACATGTAATCATGAAGCAAATAAGTGCCAGTTTTACATTTTCATGATAAAAGGAGCCATGCAATATACTAACATTATAGAAATCAATCAGACATCTACAGTCTATTAATATATAAATTCAGCACATTCTTGTGACATTTTCCAGAGATATACCCTCACAAAGTGATTAAAAAATCAACAGTTTGGACACAAACAAGTATACATGCATAGAAGTAGCACTATACTACTTGAGGACATCAAGTTAAATAAACTATGGCGCGTTACAGACCGCCATAAGGGACGTTCTAAGGATGTCCTAGGTTTAAAAAGGGGCGTCACTTCTTGACGCCCCCAAGCCTAATACGTACTGAGGACGTACAAGATGGCGGCGCACCATCTACATGGGGACGCCATGATGGCGTCATGAATGCGCTGCCTCCAAATGAGGTGGCGCAGATGTGACACCGTCATGCCGCGCGAGGGCGCTTAGTGCGCCCTTTTGTCGGCGCAGGAAGGAACTCCAAAACGGAGCTCCTTCCTGGTCTTGCGTCGCTGGTGCAGCCTTTAGGTGGCTCCGCCCAGCGACGCAGAGGAGAAAGGGGCCAAGTGGCCCCTTTCTCCTCCTCCCTGCCGCTGCGGGGTGTCCTTGGGGCTTGAAGCCCCAAGGACATCCCTTTCCAGGCCTCGGGGAAGTGGCCTTTTGCCGCTTCCCCGCAGCCTGGAAAGTGGCAGATTGGGGCCTCAGCGGCTGCCGCTCTAGCCACTGAGGCCCCGATCCGGCAGGGAAAGGGCGGGTGCAGGCCGCCGCTTTTCGGCGGTCTGTTTAGCACCTAAGGCTATCAAGATGAGACAATGGGTTTGAAAATGTGAATTTTCTGACCGTTATTCAGTTTAAGAACAGAATTAAATCAGTTTACGACCACTATGATGTTGGTAAATTTGATGGGAGACCTGTATATAGTTGATTTGCTGGGATCAGCCAAACCCTGTAAAAACACAAGGATAATTGCACAGTCTGAGAAATCACCAGAAGCAAGCAATATTGAACTCAGTGGGCCATACTCTTTAAGTAAATGTGCACTAGACTGCAGACTACATGCAAATGTATAGTCACTCCCACCTTTTGAATCCCAGTTTAAATATATTTCCCTGTGAAGAGGGATCATTTGTTATTTCTGTGAAAGTGCAGGTTCCTTTTAAAGCAGAAATGGAAAATTCCAACAGACATTAAATGTTCAGAGGCACAGAGAAGGCATGGGAGAAAAATCCGTTCAGACTGTATTTCAGTGTCAATGTACCTGTTTTTAAAATGTGTAAATTTGTTGGCCTCCCAATAACTATGTTTGCATGGTGGTTCACAAAACAAAGAATAAGATAACAGTATCAGTAACAGTAACAGCAAAATGCACTAATTAAGAAAAAGTAACAAAAAAACTGAAATATAAAATATTAAATGGTTGTGGATAAAAAATAAGCCAAATTTATGTCCCAGATTCAACATGATTCAGCTTTGAAAGCCCAAATAACTTAATGTTTTTTTCTTAAAAGGTATAGGTGGATAAAACAGCATTCACCACGTGCTGAGAAGAGCATAAGAAAGATGCTATGCAAGTCTCTCTGCTGAGTTATTCAGCACCACTACCAAAAAGGCCTTCTCCTTAGCAGCCATCCACATTCAAGTAAATTAGTAGAGGGGGACACAGAGCAGGGCCACTGAAGAGGATTTTAAGGTTTGGATATGTCTCACATAGAAAGGCAATGCCTTTCTGAGGTGGTAGGACTGCATGCTCTTGTGAGGCAAGAGGCTATGCTGATAGTAGCAGGGTTGCTAGTAGTTAAAATTAAATATAGTTAAAGTTAAACAGTTAAAGATTTTCCTTGGCTCAGTCATTAATCAGATTGGAAGCTCCAGTGAAGTAATCAGAAGACTATGACTTGGAAGGGCAGCTATGAAAGAACTAGACAACATCCTGAGGTGTATGTGTAGTATTCAGTGTAAATATCACTGAATACTAAAGGAAGGTTGGTTTATGCCATTGTATTTCCAATATCTATGTGTGGATGTGAAAGCTGGACAGTAAAGAAAGCTCATAGGAAGAGAATTAACTAATTTGAAATGTGGTGTTGGAGAAGAGTTCTATGGATACCGTGGACTGCTAAAAAGGCCAAGAAATGGGTTCTAGAGCAAATCAAGCCTGAACTCTCCATAGAAGGCAAGATGGCTAAACTGAGTCAGCCGTACTTTGGGCATATCATGAGAAGACATGACTCACAAGAAAGGCCAATAATACTTGGGAAGGTAGAAAGCAGTAGGACAAAAGGAAGACCGCATTATAGTCAGATAGAGTCAGTCAAGGGTCGTGTTCCTGAGTCTGCAAGAGCTGAGCAGGGCTGTTGATCATAGGGTTGACTTGGAGGTCTCTCATTCATAGGGTCACCACAACTTGAAGTCAGCTTGACAACAGGTAACAACATTAGAGATACACAAGAGAAAGTTAAATTCCAGGAGGTCTGGTCCAAACCATTTAAAGTTGTTATGTATAAATACCAGCACTCTAAAAGAAGCTGAGGAATTGACTAGGATCTGCTGCTACATGCAGACACAGGAGGCACAAAGTTTATAAACAGTGGAACCAAAAGCCATGGAATGCAAGTAATGGCAAATAAAGTGTGGCAGTTGTGTGCAGAACCTGAATGTATGAAAAATAAGAACTGAGTTATTTACTCCTAACATCGATTGCTGCTGATAATATTATCTTTGTAGCTATTCTATATTGATAGTACTGGTAGTGGAAAAGAAAACCAGTATTCTGATTATGTGCGAATTGAATAGAATCAAATTTTCTGCTTAATGCCAGTTGGATAGTTCAGCAATTTCACCCAGAAGCCTTCCTCTGTGGTCCTTCTGTTGAAGTATAATGTCTTTGATGTTGGCAGCAGAGTATATCCTAGGAGATTAAAATGATGTACCACTTGTGTCTAAATATTGCCATTTTGAGGTCAGATTTTTATCCATTTATTCTCTTACATAAGGACCTTGATGTCCTATATAAACAGCTGAAGGGCAGTATTGGTTATTAATGGCACATATTGCATTGGAGGATACACAGTTTAACAAAGTTACATGGAAAAAACAAATCTACCATAAAAGCTTGTGGCCTAAATTCTATTGCTATTCCCAATTCAAACAGACCATTGTATTAAATACATATTCCTGTGTGTGGACTCACTATTTCACAGTTGTTTCAATAGCTCTACTTTTCATGGGACTAACCAAGAGTATTGCAGCCATGCATATTTTCTGTTTTGAGAGTTTATATTTGTTGGTGGCGTTGTTGTTATGTTGCATCCAACTTATGGTGAACCTATCATACAGTTTTCTTGACAAGATTTATTCAGAGGAGACTACATGGCTTGGGCCCAGAGTACTTGAGGAAACGCCTTCTTCCCTATTGTCCGTCCTGCACACTAAGGTCTTCTGGAAGAAATCTACTACAGCCAAAAAAATCTAGGCTAACATCTGTCTCCCAGAGGGCCTTCTCTACTACTGCTCCTAAACTATGGAACGACCTGCCGGAGGAGATCCGCCACATTTCCACTCTGGCAGCTTTCAAGAAAGCGCTCAAGACGGATCTCTTCTGGCAGGCCTTTCTAGCTTAGTTACCCTCCCCAGATATAGAGATATTTGTCACCTCATCTGGCTATTTTCCCCCACCAATGTTTCTGCCTATTTTTTGTTTGTTCAATGTTTTTCATGTTTTAATATTATTACTGTTTAATTCTGTTTTAATACTGGGAATGGGGGGGTAGGTCTAGGGCAGGGGTAGGCAACCTGCGGCCCGCGGGCCGGATGCAGCCCGGCAAGGCCTTGGGACCGGCCCCCGCCCGGTCATGCCGCCGATTGCCGCCGGAGCCTTTGGTCTATCAGGAGGAGGCGGGCGGGGGGGGCAAGTGGCAGGCAAGGGGAACAAGCGGCAGGCAAGGGGGGCAGTTGTCTATAGAAGCCTCCGAAACATGCATTTATATTAACATTTTTTAAAAATCAGCAAAAAATTTTTACGTGTCCTCCATTTGAAAATTTTGTCCTACATTTGTCCCGGTTTATTTATTTAATTAATTTTTAAAAAATTATTTATTTTTTGGCTTCGGCCCCCCAGTTGTCTGAGGGACAGCAACCCGGCCCCCGGCTCAAAAAGGTTGCCTACCCCTGGTCTAGGGTTTGATTTTTAACTCTATTGTAATTTGTTGTATTTTATTGTTGTAACCCGCCCGGATTCTTTGTGATTGGGTGGGCTAGAAATAAATCTATTATTATTATTATTATTATTATTATTATTATTGATATTGCCATCCTCTAAGACTGAGTGTGACCTGCTCTATGTTACCTAGTGGATTCTATTGTTGTGCAAGCTTTGAATCCTGATCTTCCAAGGTTCTAGTCCAACATTCAAAACACTACACCATGCTGGCTCTTCAGTAGTCTATCTATTGATCTCAGTTATTTATAACAGAATTCTTTTCCAGCTTACCTTTTGAAGACTGAAAATGTTTGGAGCACACTCTCAAACTAAATACTGATTTCCATTTCCCACTCTCTCTCTGCATTTGGGTGTTGGGTCATTTTTTTTAATACTCCAGTATCTTGTTAGGGTTATTTGAGCTTGAGTAATTAAATTCAATCACATTTCTATTTTCCTTGAAAACAGTCTCTCCAACACATAATTGTAAAGCAATGTTGCTGACTTTATCAAAGTGTCAGTTTATTATATTTCTGTTACCGTGTAAACCTTCACTGGGGAAACATAACTGACATTGTTTTACAGGATGAGCCAGACTTATTTATTATCTTGTTCCATGCACAAGTGATTCCTCCCTCCTTGCCTAGTTCAATCCACATGAATCTGTACGTTCTATAGTTTTTAAGAACACAAACAACAAAATTGCTGCAAAGCAAAGGAAACACAAAACCTCTCACTGACAGTCAAAACACTATTCACAACTGAAGATCTGTCATGGAAGTCTTAGAAGACACACCAGTTAGGAAGCTAGACAAGTACTTTATTGTTCCTGTACACTGCAGATTGGCAATTAATGTATTTTGCTTTCTTCTGCTTTGAATTATTTTTAATCTCAAGATTTGCATATATTTTCAATTTAAATAAATTTTAAAATGTTGATGAATTCTTCAAAAACATATTGAAAAGAAATTTTCTTCACTTTGCACCAGCCAAATTCATTAGGTACAGCTATTCCTAACTTGGGGAGAAAAATATGTTGTACCTTCTCATCATATAGGTGTTAAAAATATTAGCCATCACAGGTTTAAACAGGTGCATCCTTAATTCAGGAGTAATATGGTGGAATATAAAGGGATTCAAACTCAAATTTTAAAGTACAGTATAAATCTCTCAAAAGGAATGAACTGGATATATTTGTTACTTTTGCTTGGCCTCAGAGAATTGCAATGGCAAACCCGCACTTAACAAATCTTACTAAGAAAACCCTATGATGGGTTTGCTTTAAGGTCTCCACACACACACACACACACACACACACACACACACACACACACACACACA